>NW_007727639.1:244363-246031 GCF_000696425.1 Galeopterus variegatus
GTCAGTATGGATCTGGCCTTCACATCTTGGGCACGAGGGGTGACAATCAGCTTTGTATCTCTATCTCGTGCATATTTATAACCAATAAAAAAAAGAATTTAATAAAAAATAAATTGTGGCAATGCTTTCTCATCACTTAAAATTTTTATTGTTACTTATTGAAATAGAGCTTTTTTATTTACATTAACTCAATTATATATCACTTCTATGGATATATAAAAAGGAATATGTAAGCAAAATAAATCATTTAAGGTATTCCTAAAAAAAATATTTTAAAAATAAAAAAGCAAAGACAAAGGAGAGAAAAACAAGACAGGTAAGGGAAAAAAGAAGGGTGAGAAAAAACAAGATGGGCGCTCTTCTAAGCTCCCTTAGAAGCTTCTGTTTCCACTTCAGCTTATTCTTTGGCTCTGTAAAGCTCAGGGGCTTCTTCCTCAGCCGGACAGGGTCTGTCATGAATGAGCAAGACCAGCTTATTTTAGGCATTGGGGTAAAAGCTTTCTCTAGTTTTCAGTATGTGCTTCCTCTAGTTAGCTAGAATATACTTTCTGAGTGGTAAAACGTACAAATCTGAAATTCTGGTGCTGAGTTAAAGGAATGGGCCCAAAGAGGCCATTTGACTTCTTTGGTTCCAGGTCCTAAGTCAGTCTAAATACCAAGCAAAAAGAATACCTAGCTCAGCAAAGATTTGCAAAAGGGATTTAGAATAAAATTTTAAAAAATAAAATAAAAGAGGATGAAATCAGGAGCCCAGAGGGAGAAGTTTGTGTTAGAAAACATTGATTTATTTTCATTCAACATTATTGAATGCCATGACCTGAGGGAATGATGTGTTGAGGTCGGAGTTGTGAGGAAGTGGGGGGATATTTAACAAAAGATATATGTCCAAAAGAGGATATTTTCCCTCCTCCCAATGCAAAAATAGGTAAACTGATTTAGCTGAGACATACTTTTCAAGAAAAATCACTAGTAGACAGACTAAATATGGAAAATTTCTGCCTCCTAGTATAATTGCTTAAAACAGTCATACGTATACACAGAAAAAATAGAATAAAAGCAATTGGCTTTAGGGGCTGGCCAGTTAGCTCAGTTGGTTAGAGCATGGCACTGCTAACATGAAGGTCTGTGGTTTGATCCCTGTACTAGCCAGCCACCAAAAAAAAAAAAGAAAGAAAGAATTGGCTTTAACTATTCTGTTCATTACTTTTGAATTTTGTAGTAGGTCTAATTCTGTTAAGCATGTATAGGTAAAAACCTAGCCCTCAATTTAAAAGATTGTTCTTCTAAATATTGCTTCTTGAATTAATTTATTTAGTAGTCAATAGTGTTAAAATAGTAAAGCAAAATCCAACTCCTTGATTTTAGTGATACTGTATAATTTTCGTCTTTGACTGTTGTTGGCCAGTCTTCCATAACATTTCTTGAGTGGAGGGTCAGGCAGATAATCTGATTTTTACCAATTTTTTACATATCATTCTTCTAAACAGTCCACATAAGCGCAATTATATTAGGAACCAACGAAGTGAATGTTGTTCATAAAAAGCTTTATTGTCTTCAGTCATTGCAACATTTGCTGAGTTTAGATAATAAACCTCCACACAGAAGTCACTTAATTTTCCTCTAAGAAGTAATTTACATTTGTGATCAAGTAGCCTCAGTCATTTTCAA
>NW_007727639.1:246715-248308 GCF_000696425.1 Galeopterus variegatus
GCTTTATTGTCTTCAGTCATTGCAACATTTGCTGAGTTTAGATAATAAACCTCCACACAGAAGTCACTTAATTTTCCTCTAAGAAGTAATTTACATTTGTGATCAAGTAGCCTCAGTCATTTTCAAAGAGGCAAGTAATGAAGTATTCCTACTGTTTTTTCTAATTTAACCTTAAAATGTTAGATGTGATTCTATTGTATAAGAACCTTGCTTTTCACTCTAGTTTTGAATACTATTTTCTCAAATTTGTTTGATTTTTGCTTAGGATTATTAATATTGGGTGAATTTTCATACTGCATTAAAAAGTGCATGAAACTCTGGTGAGAGTGCTGTAGCTAATGGTCTGGCAATGTTAAACTGAATTCAGAAATGGTACTGTCACCTTAGGCTCAAAGGTGTGCTCGGGAAAGGTAGAGGATAGATTATCTATTTGAAAGTAGAAGAGAGTAAATGTGGTTGTTTATTTTTTCCCATAGACTCTTCCGTCAATATAAATTCTTAAACCCTACAAGTAATATTTGCCAATTGTTATTACTTCAGTAGTCAACCATAACAGAAATGTTATAGTGCTCTGAAAACTCACAATACTGCTTCCCTTTAAAGAAAATAATGGGTTATTTTGCATTATATTTTATTTTCTATATACTTCCTTCCAAAACAAAAACAGTTGACCAAAACATATAAGACAAACACACAAACGTATTTTAAAGATTAAAGCAAAGGAGTCTAATAATACGTTACACTTCAACATACAGGAAGAGGATTGGCCTTCTACTACTGACATGGAGAATGGTTCTTAAAGATAATATGCACTCAAAATATGCTCCCTGGACTAGCAACATCAGCATTGCTTGGAAGCTTATTAGAAATATAAGAGCTTAGGCCCCACCTCAGATCTACTGAATCAGAATCTGCTTTCTAACAAGACCCACAGGTGATTTCTCTGTACATTACATTTTAAGAAACACTGGTCTAGTGGTTCTAGGACTTTATTCCAAATCCCAGCTTACTGACTGGGTATTCTTGGATAAATTGTCAACCATACTATGCTGCAAATTAAATATGGTATCTTAAAAGCACTTAGAATTGCCCACACTGCAAAGTAGAGCTTATACTGAACCCATCCACAGATACTCTAGTTCAGGCACCTGTTCCTGGTAATAAGCATTTAATTGTAAGTTAGGTGATGATAGTTTCTTCTTACAAGACAACTCTGATAAGGAATCTGAATAAGAAAGAGGTGACAGGCACAGAAATGATAGAGCTAGAAGATGAAATATATGAGGAACACATTAATGCCACTGGATTACTTAGTTGGGAAAAGAGAAGATTAAGGGACCTCAATCTCAGTTTACATTTCCACTCAGAAATAAATGGTCTTACATAGCAGCATAACTAGTTCAAGGAGACAAATACAAGAGTATGAAAAAGAGAAATATCATATATATTGAAATTGATAGCTCACGGAGGGTTTTAATTTAACTGAACAAACAAATCTCTTCTGCTTGAAAATAGGCCTCAGAATGAGGTGACTTCTTTTTTTTTTTTTTTTCTTTTTGTCTTTTTTCGTGACCGGCAACGGATCGCAACCCT
>NW_007727639.1:249087-254646 GCF_000696425.1 Galeopterus variegatus
TCAGTGTCACGCCCGTACCGGACCGGGACCAGCCACGGGATCACAACCCTCGGTGTTGCTCCCGCCCCTCGCTCAGCCAGTGAGCGGCTGGTCTGCATGCGGGATCCGAACCCTCGGTGGGAGTGCCGCCGTGCTTCCCAAGCGGCGCACTATAGTAGTGCGCCACCAGGCCGGCCCAGAGGTGACTTCTTTTTAAGGAGCTTTTAGTCTGTTCCTTATGGCTGAGCTGGTAGACCCCAGCTTGATATGTTTAGCTCTGCTTCAGAAACTGTTATTCACACAGCTTCTCTGATCAGTCTTTCAGGTTTAGAGAGCTTAGTGTGCGGACCATTTTCAGTGGCCTGTATTGTCAGGAATTTGTCCTTTATGAAATTGGAAATTTCCAAGTGCTAATCATTGTTATACAGTTCACCTTATAAAGAAACTTCTGGAGGGGGTATGATAACAGCTTTTTCTTCTACAGTTCTAGGCTAGTTCCTATAACTCATAAAAAGCTGAATTGATTTAAAGCAGCTTTTCCAAATGGGGAAGGTATTTCTCCTTCGGGTCTAGCTGAAACATGGAACCTTTAAACAAAAGATAAATTTTTAAGCAGATTAGAAGCAAGAGAAATTGCATGGCTTTCAATAGAAATGTTTTTGTAACCTTGTCTTTAATATCTACAGTGAATGCTTGGAAACTGTAAAAAGAAGAAATAAAAGTTTTGATCAATCTGGCACATTGATAGCCTGCTTTTGGGGATACCTGCATATAAACTTTAAGTAAGTAATTATCTCTGAAGTTGGAGAAATAAACCTTGGGCCACCACTGTGTAGGTGGTTTCCTGAAAAATCATAGGGTCTAATGAATGACCTGAGCGAAAGACAGAGTCAAAAGCATAACAGTTCCAAGCCTGTGTCTGCCCCATCTTGTTTTGTAACTGCAAGAAACAAGGTAGGGACTTAGAAAACTCTAAAGGAGCTAGTTAAATACTCTAATTAGATATCTTTCTATGGCTCATGTTTTTGTTCATGTTGATTAGATGGAATGAGTAGAGTTCAGAAGAGGATAGGTGGGTCATTGGCCTCCTCTTTTCCCTCTGTAATTGTCCAAGATGGAATGAGTAGAGTTCAGAAGAGGATAGGTGGGTCATTGGGCTCCTCTTTTCCCTGTGTAATTGTCCAGAACATTGAGTTTTCCCCTGTTTGTTTTAAAGATTTGTTACCCTTCCCAAAAGATTACTGTCATCAGGAAATTGAAAAAACTGTAGCACTGCACTGAATTTGCCATAAATTTCTCTTTTAATTAAATGGAAGATTTTAGACATGTATCAGTGGGCTGTACTTCAGCACATGTCACAATTTAATAAACAGGTGTAAATATTTTTGTGAAATTCTTGTCTAACTCTGCTAACCACTTCATCTTGGAATCAGTTTTTCTTTTACCAGCAATATATGTTATCATTGAGTACCAAACTAGATATATAATTTGGACCTTGCCTTTTATCTCAGAAAATGTGTACTTTTTTTTTCAAAGGAGAGAAAAGGAAAATGATTGTGAGGTAAGGAATATGACATGGTCATAAACCATATTTGTTTCAAGATGGGAAATCTTGTGAGGAGAGAAAAATTTTAAATTTTTTATGAATCAATATTTTTAGGCATCCTCTTGGCTAGTTTAAAGGCCTCATGGGGCTGGCCAGTTAGCTCAGTTGGTTAGAGTGTGGTGTTATAACACAAAGGTCAGTGGTTCAGATCCGCTTACCAGCCAGCCACCAAAAAATAAATAAATAATAAATAAACGCCACATGGTCTATCTATAGTTTGTTTCAATTCCAAACCCATAGCTAACATGGAATTCAATAGTAGCTCCTTTACTTTTATTCCTTTATTCATTCTTCTAACATTTTTGAAGTGCCTACTGTGTGCTAGAGAGATACCAAGATTAATATACTATGATTTCCAGGAACATAGTCCACTTCAGTTGATAATAATATAATCAAATAATTTTTTTTTTTTTTTTTGTCTTTTTCCGTGTCCGGCAACGGATCGTAACCCTCAGTGTTGCCCCCGTACCGGACCGGGGACCGGCAACGGGATTGCAACCCTCGGTGTTGCTCCCGCGCCTCGCTCAGCCAGTGAGCGGGAACCGGTCTGTATGTGGGATCCGAACCCTCGGGCGGGAGCACCGCCGCGCTTCCCAAGCGGCGCACTTATCCAGTGCGCCACCCGGCCGGCCCAATATAATCAAATAATTTTTTTTTTTTTTTTTTTGGTCTTTTTCCGTGTCCGGCAACGGATCGTAACCCTCAGTGTTGCCCCCGTACCGGACCGGGGACCGGCAACGGGATTGCAACCCTCGGTGTTGCTCCCGCGCCTCGCTCAGCCAGTGAGCGGGAACCGGTCTGTATGTGGGATCCGAACCCTCGGGCGGGAGCACCGCCGCGCTTCCCAAGCGGCGCACTTATCCAGTGCGCCACCGGGCCGGCCCAATATAATCAAATAATTTTTGCTAAATGCTATTTGATTAACTCTGTCTGGGAGGTCAGTGAAAGCTTGGAGGAAGACGACATAAAATCTAAGTTTTTAAAATTCGGTGAGCATTACAGAGCAAGAGAAGGAAAAAAAAAAAAGCAAACAAAACAAAAACTAAGCTTTAAAGGACAAGTAGGAATTTCCTAGGATTAGGGGCAGGCAGAACATTCTAAGCAGAATAAACAATGTATGCTATTTTTATATGTTATATAGTAGGTAGGTATCCAGAGTGAAGTACTTGCCATAGTGAAAATCTTTGCATTCTGTGTTTTCCTGGAAATCTTGTGACTAATGGATTGTATAAGAATTGGAGCCAGATAGTCAGCTATTTTTACCTCTGGTGATCATGAGTAAAACATCTTTCTCTGATGTGAAAATAGCATAACTTTACCAAAACAGAGGGGTTTATTTGCTCATAGAAGTAGAGAGTACAATAGTGGTTACCAGAGATTGGTGGGGGTGAATGGAGAGTGTGGTCAGTGAATACAAAATATTAGAGAGAGAGGAATAATGGGATCTAGGGTTATATGGTAGTATAGGGAACTACAGTTAACAACTAAGTACTGTGTATCTTTGAATAGCTAGTCAAGATGATGTTGAATGTTCCTAATACAGGGAGGTGACAAATGTTTGAGGTGATGGATATACAAGCACCCTAAATAGGATCGTTGCACACAGTGTGAATGTACATAAATATTGTACTCTGTAAATATATACGATTATCATGCATCAGTTAAGATAAAGAGGAATAGAGAGTAGAATAGTGGTTACCAGAGGCAAAGAAAGTTAGTGGGGAAAGGGGGTCAGGGAAAGGCTGATAGACTGGTACAAAGTTGCAAAGTTACAGTTAGATAGGAAGAGTAAGTTCTGGTGCCCTAGGGTGACAATAGCTAATAATATTGCATTGTATTATATATTTCAAGATAGCCAGAAAAGAGGATCTTGAATGTTATAATCACAAAGAAATGATAAATGATTACAAATGATTATAAATTATATAAATTATAATTATGATTATAAATTATATAAATGATTATAGATATACTAACTATTCTGATTAGATTATACAGTATATGCATGTATTGAGACAACAAACTACCCCATAAATATGTTCAATGAAAAAAAAAAGATAATGTGAATCTTTCCATGAACTTTTTCAGTACCCTTGTGTATCTTGTAAACCAATTTATATGCTGACAGTGCCTTAAATTTTTCTTTCACACACTCTCTCTCACACACACACACACACCTCCTACCACTATTATTTCAATTCATACCCCTCTCATCTCTTGCTTAGACTGTTGCAATGATTTTAACAGTTTTCTAACTCATTGCTTTGATTCTAGTCTTAGGCCCCCAAATCCAGAGGTATCTTTATAAAATGCAAATTGACTGCAAGACATCAATGACTTAAAAAGAAAGAAAAATCTAAATAACTTAGGGTAATATTGAAGATCTGGCTCCTGTTGGTCACTGCAACCTCTTCACTCATTTTGACACTCTCATGACCAGTTAACCATCCATGCTGTGCTACTTGCATTTCCCTTAATGTGCATATTAATTTCATTTCTCCACATCTTTGCTCCTGATGATCTCTCAGCCAAGGATACTCCCCACCCTACTTGCTTGGTACATCTATAGACTCCTTTTCCAAAATTCATTTTCAGGGTCACATATTCTCTGGAGCCTTTCCTGACTTCCCCACAATGTGGTCAAAGTGAACCAATCACCCCCACTTTTTTTTAAAAAATCTTCTCTGTACCTTGTATATAAATGTCTTTCCTAGAACATGTTATCCTTATTTGTTTAAATCTCGCTCTCTCTCTAAGGCCCTTGATGTCTTTTTAAAAAATGTATTACATATATATTTGTTTCCTGCATTATGCTAAGTGCTTTTCATTTATTACCTCATTTATATTTATAGTTTGCCCTGTGAAGTGCAGTAGGTATTATCCCCAGATGAGGTAGGTATTATTATTCCCAGATGAGTATGTCAAAGAAGTTACTTGCCCAAAGTTATATTATTATTAAGTACCAGAATAAGATTTGAGCTAAGAATGTTGGACTGACACCTAAGTCTCTGCTTTTATTTGTTCTGCATTACTGTCCTTGTTCTGCTTGTGCCTGTTACATAGTATCCAGAAAGCACTGCACTGAATTTGCCATAAATTTCTCTTTTAATTAAATGGAAGATTTTAGACATGTATCAGTGGGCTGTACTTCAGCACATGTCACAATTTAATAAACAGGTGTAAATATTTTTGTGAAATTCTTGTCTAACTCTGCTAACCACTTCATCTTGGAATCAGTTTTTCTTTTACCAGCAATATATGTTATCATTGAGTACCAAACTAGATATATAATTTGGACCTTGCCTTTTATCTCAGAAAATGTGTACTTTTTTTTTCAAAGGAGAGAAAAGGAAAATGATTGTGAGGTAAGGAATATGACATGGTCATAAACCATATTTGTTTCAAGATGGGAAATCTTGTGAGGAGAGAAAAATTTTAAATTTTTTATGAATCAATATTTTTAGGCATCCTCTTGGCTAGTTTAAAGGCCTCATGGGGCTGGCCAGTTAGCTCAGTTGGTTAGAGTGTGGTGTTATAACACAAAGGTCAGTGGTTCAGATCCGCTTACCAGCCAGCCACCAAAAAATAAATAAATAATAAATAAACGCCACATGGTCTATCTATAGTTTGTTTCAATTCCAAACCCATAGCTAACATGGAATTCAATAGTAGCTCCTTTACTTTTATTCCTTTATTCATTCTTCTAACATTTTTGAAGTGCCTACTGTGTGCTAGAGAGATACCAAGATTAATATACTATGATTTCCAGGAACATAGTCCACTTCAGTTGATAATAATATAATCAAATAATTTTTTTTTTTTTTTTTGTCTTTTTCCGTGTCCGGCAACGGATCGTAACCCTCAGTGTTGCCCCCGTACCGGACCGGGAACCGGCAACGGGATTGCAACCCTCGGTGTTGCTCCCGCGCCTCGCTCAGCCAGTGAGTGGGAACCGGTCTGTATGTGGGATCCGA
>NW_007727639.1:254859-257219 GCF_000696425.1 Galeopterus variegatus
GAGAATCCCCCTCAGGCTAGCTCCTATTCCTGTGACAAGCTCCCATCTGTTTGTCATTGAAGACTTTCTTGCAGTATAGCATAACAAGATGTTTCAACTCACTTTGTGTTTTCCCTACCCTAGAATAGGATTCAGCCGTTTTTCCAAGGAACCTTAGTTCCAAAAAAGGAGATTTAAAAAAAAAATTTAATGATTCACCTTTTCTTCTCTCACAGAGGCCTTCCTTCATTTGGTTCTGTATTAGATCAGGATTACTAATTACCAGAGCCAAGTATCCCAGGTGTCAGAGACAAGGGTAAGGTAGGGTAGTGGAGTGAATTCAACTAGGCCAGAGGAATTCTTTCAATTCTTCCAGCTTAAGACAATCTCTTTCTACTTTGGCAGACTGCTAGTAGAATATCCTGTCTCTGATCCTTCCTCTCTCATCCTCTGATTTTTCTCTCACCCGGAGTTTTTATTCCTTCACTAATCTCACTATCTATTCTGATTTGATCTTTTATTTTTCTATATCATACATTTTAGAGTTAAGCCTTTAAGCCTTGTAAAATGACCATTTTTGGCAGCCATTTTAGCTAATTAATTTGATGTTTAGGTTTTGATGTGATCTTGCTTAGTACTGATTTATAATTATGATATCCTGTGAAGACTTCTTTCTCTGAAGAGGTTGTGATTACTGCTATTTTTCTCAGTTCTTAGATTGTTATTGGACAGAGACTCCATTGTGTTAAATTCATGCACTTTGGTATACACCTTCTGTCAGGTTCAATTTTCTACATCCATTGCGTTCTTTTTGTCAATTGGGCAGAATTGAGTTAAACGTGTCTTCTCTTTCATTGTATCCCCCAAATCAGTGAAGAAGGCATTTTACCCACATTTTCCTAACATAAATCTCTCTCATCAGATGGAGGGTTGAAGTCTCATTGAGTTAGGAAGGGAGGAAAGGGGGGGAGGGGCATTTCAAAATCTAATGAATCAAGAAAGAAATAAAAAATTGATAAAGGTAGGACTACTTGTTTTTATATTCTGCTGCATAGCATGTGTTTAAATGAATTTGCCTATAATTTATCTCAAATGCTGACATTTAACTCCTAGGCTGTATGATTGTGCTTAATTTTTCCAGAGTAAAATTCATATTCTGTGACCAGCCTAATATGTTCACCTACTATAAAAATTACTGCCTATGGTAACAGCTAGAATAAAAAATTCTTTCTATCTACATAATAGCTGGCAGAGATTCCTGGGAACACCACAAATCATGCCCGTTTTTTGGAGCTTGCTGACAAAAAGCATGGAAATGTAAACTAGCTTGGTCTATCATAGATTGACTTTGAAAACCTATTAGCTTATTTAGACTACCATTCATACTACTGTTGTTATTGTTGTTGTTTTTTTCTTCAAGATTCTGAGTATTCAACAAGCTTTTCCAATTAATGTATTCTCTAAGCTTAATAACATCCTTTCACTGTGAACCAGCTCATCTTCCATAAGCTATCTCTGATTCTTTTTTTTTTTTGTTAAAGGTTAATAATAAGGATAATGAAGGAATTCGTTATTTATGCAGTCATGATTGGCAGAAGTTATTAGAACAGAAATCTGCCCAGAAGCAATGATTAGGTTATAAAATTGTTAAGGAATACTGAAATTAGTCATCGTTTTTAACATTTAAGAAATACTCTTCCCACTCTTAATCATGATGACCTGTTGTAAAAGTACAGAATAATCCAATTGGACAGTAATTTTTATAACAACAGCATACATAATTAAGTGTTAAGGGGGGATTCAGAAATGATCTGAAGAAAAAGGAGCCTGGGGAGGAGATTACCACAGTGGGAGATAAGGAACAGAGCTCTCTCTTGGATAGAACTATCTGCCTCCCAGACACCTGATTTATGAAGTTAGGTGAACTTTCCCATTTAGTATCTTCATCTTGAGCACTTTGCAAGCTTTAGGAGCTGTGAGAGGGTACCCCAGGTTAGATTGCCATGTTGTTCTTTATAACAAAATATAAAAAATGTAGGAAAATATAT
This sequence comes from Galeopterus variegatus, assembly GCF_000696425.1. Taxonomy (NCBI): domain Eukaryota; kingdom Metazoa; phylum Chordata; class Mammalia; order Dermoptera; family Cynocephalidae; genus Galeopterus; species Galeopterus variegatus. The sequence continues at coordinate 256,887 of NW_007727639.1, forward strand.
GGGCAGAAAATTCTCTAGTGATGGTTTTAGTAACGAAACATTGACTTAACTGATATTTTGCAAAACGAACAAGACAAAAATCAAATTATAATCCCTTTATGTTCAGTATAGTTGGGAATTCCTGTGTAAACTAGGCAGTAATTATTTTTACCAGAACAGTGTTCATTTCTACCCCACGTTTTTTTCTTAACAGTTTTATTGAGATATAATCCACATACAGTAAAATTCACCCTTTGGAAATATACAATTAAATGGTTTTGAGTATAATCCCAAAGGTGTGCAAAACCCACCACTATCTTAATTCCAAAATATGTTCATCTCCTTCCCTCCCAA
>NW_007727639.1:257884-258698 GCF_000696425.1 Galeopterus variegatus
AAATATGTTCATCTCCTTCCCTCCCAAACCAGTACTTACTAGTACTTACTTCCCATTTCTTCTCCCCCAAACCATAGCAACCACTTATCTACTTTTTGTCTGTATGAATTTGCCAATTCTGGACATTTCATATAAATGAAATCATACAATAATGTGGCCTTTCGTGTCTGGCTTCTTTCATGCAGCATAATGTTTTTAAGGTTCGTCCATGCTGTAGCATATAGCAGTACTTTATTCCTTTTTATGGCTGAATAATTTTCCACTGTATGGATAGCCTGCATTTTGCTTATCCATTTATCAGTTGGTGGACATTTAGGTTGTTTTCACTTTTTCACTGTTATGAATAATACTATTTTGAATATGCATGTATGAATTTTTGTGTGGACATATGTTTTCACTTCTCTTGGATATATACCTTGGAGTGGGTATATGTAACTTTACGTCTAACTTTTTGAAACACTGCTAAATTATTTTCCAAAGCAGGAGCACAATTTTACATTCTCATTAGCTATGTAAGAGGGTTCCAGTTTCTCCACATCCTTGTTAACACTTGTTATTGTTAGTCTTTTTGATTATGGCACCCTTATGGATGTAAAGTTATATATCATTGTGCTTTTTATTTGCATTTCCCTAATGGCTAACCTGTTGAGCATCTGTTCTGGTGTTTCTGGGCCATTTGTAAATTTTCTTTTGGGAAATGTTTATTCAAAGCCTTTGCCCATTTTTTTAGCTGGCTTAATGGTCTTTTTATTGCTGAGTTGTGTGAGGTCTTTTTAGATTCTGTATAACAGTCCTTTATCATATATATATATAT
>NW_007727639.1:259111-287256 GCF_000696425.1 Galeopterus variegatus
ATATATATATATATGATATCCAAATATTTGCTCTCATTCTGGGAGTTGTCTTTTCAATTAAATGGTGGCCTTTGCAGCACAAAAATTTTTAATCTTGAAATTGAATTTATCTATTTTTTCTTGAGTTGCTTGTGCTTTTAAGCAGTCATCACCTAGCCCACAGCCATAAAAATGTACTTTTATGATTCCTTCTAAGACTTTTATAGTTTTAATTCTTACATTTAGATCAACGATCCATTTTCAGGCTTAATATGGTGTGAGATTCCTTTACATGTATCTGCATTTATTTTTATTTATTCAAATTTAAAGAATTGAGAGAGAAATTTCTCTTCAAATAGGATGACCATTGCTACTGTCTTTGTGAATTATTGTTTCATGATTTTTGGTGGGATACATATACTGTTTTCGTCTGAGGAATTTATACTCACCTACTCTTTCATCAAATATCATTCCATTTCTGTCTGTTTTGTTTATTGGAATCTGAAAAGCAGCACTGATGGATGCAGTTTGAATCAATTTTTTAAGTTGCTTTTTTCCCTTAACTTGCAATCTCACCTCTTCAGCTCCAATATAGAGAATGCCAAGAACTTCTAAGCCTCTATCAGAAATATCTATCAGAACAGCAGGAGAAGCTCACCATGTCTCTCTCAGAACTTGGTGCTGCTAGAATTCAGGAACAACAGGTAAGCATCTTTATTCTTACCTTTTTTTGTATTTAATGGATCGGCAAGGTGTCAGAAGAGTCACTTGCCTTTTATGTTCATTGTCTCACAGTATATAATATTGTTTTAAAACATTTAAATACAGCATGTGATTGAGCTTTGGTGTCTTTTACCTCCCTCTTTCCCTTTCCTCTCCTGTTCCTGGGGCCTTGAGGTCAGGAATGATTACTTGAAGCAGGTTGTGGATCACTGGGGGAAGGTCCCCATTGTTTGAAAGCACAGGAGGAATGGTAAAACAGTGCTCTGTTACTTAATGAAGAAGATTAGGTGTGCTGTTAGTTACTCAGTGTCCTTATGGAAAATACTAATGAGCCTTTCCTAACTTATGTTTACAATTTTGAGAATAATAAAAGTGCCTTGGTGACTTATAAAAACTCTAATTGGAGAACATTGGAATATTTTGCATATGTTTGTATATATTTATTAGTCACATAAATATGTATGAGAATGTTTATATATAAACATTTATATACATATCACCAAATGGTATGTATGAATATTATATAATTAAATGTTCAAGAACCTTGCTATTTGTAATGTGAAACAAGCGCTAAAGACAAATTTCTTGCCTTCTAGCAACTGATACATGATCTCATTTTATATTCATATGAGTTTAAATCTTCAGATGTATAAAGGTAATCCTTATATATGAAAACATTGTAGAAACAACTGTATAATAGGGTCAAAGTCATTCTTATTAACTGTCAAAAATATGGATAATGTACTAAAGTGTTATTATCCCCTTTGAATAGTATCAGATCCTAATCAGAGTTTTTGCAAATCTTCTAAAGAACATCATTGCTATTCAGCATAGAGACAGCTATTTCAAATGGATTAAGGGTTTTGGCAAAGGGAATTCCAGTTTTGAACCTAAAGTTTGCACATATGGAAAAATTATTTTAAAAAGTAGTAATAATAATTTTGCTGGAATGTAGTATAGCCGAAACTTTTAATATTTCCTATTTTTTGAAGTCAAAAAAATTTTAAGAGATAGCTAAATTATGAATGGTTTGTGTTCTAATTTGAAATATTTTCTTTTGTTCTCTTTTCTGGAAACCTAGGTTATAGAATGAGGTGAGAAAGGCTGGCAGCTAGTCTTGATTGTTTATGTGAATTTTCCCTGCCACTTTGAAAACAGGTCAGGCAGTTTTTAAGGTATTCCTCGCCTGTTACTCTTGGCAGAACAAGAAATTGTAGCTTGAAGATCAAGTTTTTGACCTTTGTTTTTTGCATTTTGTTTTTCGTCATGCTCTGCATGACATAAGTGTGAGTAGAGGGCACAAAATTGAAGGGCAACACATTTGGTAAAGGTATGGGAGGGGAGGCAGACGAACCTTTTATGTACCAGTATTAATAGAGTCTTACAACATTAAGGATATAGACTGAGAGTCAAGAAATAGTCACTAGGGGCTTCTAAAGACTTCTAGATAAGAAGGCCTAAACTTTTTCCTATCTACTTCTGAAATTGGGGAAAATAAAACTTTCTCGGGTGTTAGTGATTTATATTTAAGCTAGTGATTTTTTGGAGTTTTCATTAGAGACCAGTGATATCTATCAATGACTCCCTTAACCTTAACCTTGAGGGGTAAAACTAAAAAAATCACGAGTGCTAGAATGAAAATGTTGGCCAACTATATTTATGTAGTACGTACAGTGTATGTACCATAACACATGTTAAATCATTTAATCCTAAACCAATGAGGTAAGGTAGTTTATTATCTTTTTATAGAGAAGGAATCCCAGAGACAGAATGAGTGACTTGACCAGGTCATACAGCTATCAAGTTGGCAAAGCCAAAATATGAACCCAGTCTGACTGGCTTCTTAGTTTGTTGAATAAAGAAAGGAATCCCAGAGACAGAATGAGTGACTTGACCAGGTCATACAGCTAGCAAGTTGGCAAAGCCAAAATATGAACCCAGTCTGACTGGCTTCTTAGTTTGTTGAATAAAGATAAGAAAAATTTGAGTAAATATTCTTGTTTCTATAACTAACTCTTCCTGGCTCTTAATCTAACATAACTCATACACATTTTTGAAAACCAAGCACAAATATGCTAGAGATGGGGGATAACTATTTTCTTTCCTTGTAAGAAGCTACAATATTAGGTAAAACATAAAATTTTGTTTTCAAAATAAAAAAAAAACTTTTCACCTCACCTTCTCCTTTTGTGATGGAGATGGTAGCAGCTTATTTTTCATTAGGCATTTATTTGATTTTGAGAGAGAGACTTGTTCTGTTTCTTCTTTGCCATCTGGCTCAAATTGCATATTATGGGTTTTGGTTATACTTTTATTAAATTTACAGTTCTTCAGAAGAGTGCCCTAACTTATGATTTTCTTTTTTGACTTCTGCCATTTCCTTGAAAAGAAATTGTTTCATTTACAAGATGAAGTTTTTTTTAGTTTTTCTCCCCATTCTCTTTCTTGCTTTGCCTAAAAGATGAATACATTCTACATTCATTTTGTAATTCATTGCGCATCACCAGTTTTTTATTGTGGGTTCTAGAGAGGTGTTTTACTTGTTCTGTTTAGATGAAGTATTTCACTGATGTGTGTCTGTTACCCTATTATTTCATCTTAAGAAGTAGTACTTACCCATATTATCTTAGTCTTAGATGTGGAAGATCTAATAAACATAGTTTTGGTGAAAGTACATTTTTTAAAATTTTTATTTTTTACCAGACTCAAAATAAAATTTATTGAGTGCAGAAGAAAAATATACGGTACATACAATAGCTCTGTGATATTTGCAGCTTTAACATTGTCTTTTTTTTTTTTGGCCACAGAACAAGTTTTAATATATTTAAAAAGATTAAGATCGTAGAGAATATGTTCTCTGACCACAATAACAGGGGAAATTTAGAAAATACACAAATGTGTGGAAATTAAACAACACTCTCCTAAATAAACAATAGGTAAAAAGAAAAATCACAGGGAAATTAGAGAGTACTTTGAAATGAAAATCAAAGTACAACATATCAAAATTGATAGGATGCAGGGCTCATGCAATGCTTAGAGGGAGATTTATACTTGTAAACACCTATATTAAAAATAAGAAAAATCTCAAATCAGTAAAGTGAACTTCTACCTTAAGAAAACAGAAAGAGAAAACTAAACCAAAAGCAAATATAAGTAGGAAATCACAAAGATTACAACAGAAATATATAAAATAGAGAATTAAAAAGCAACTTTTCTCTTGAAAGTCAACAAGACCAGAAGTTGATTCTTTAAAAAGATCAACAAAATTTGCAAGCCGTTATCTAGACTGACCAAGAAAAAAAGAAGACTGAAATTACTAAGATCAGAAATAAAGCAAGGGCTTCATTACATTGTCATTATGGATTTTTGTGGTGGTAAGATTCAGTTTCTTTCTCTTTCTCATTTGCATTTTTATTCTACCAGTGAGTTTTGTTCTTTCTTGTGTAATCGTGATAGTGATTATCCTTTTTTGGATTCTGGATTCAGGACTTCCTTGAGGATTTCTTGTAGGACTGGTTGTGTGGAGGTGAACTCCTGCAGTTTTTGTTTATCTGGAAAGTAAACAATTTTTCTCTCATTTCTGAAGGATAGTCTTGCTGGGTATAGTATTCTTGGCTGGCAGTTTTTTCTTTTAGTATTTTGAATATATCATCCCATTTTCTTCTAGCCTGTAGAGTTTCTGTTGAGAAGTCAGCTAGGGGTTCCCTTACAGGTGACTTGATGCTTTTCTCTTGCTTCTTTTAAGATTCTCTTTGTCTTTGAGCTTTGTCAGTTTCCCTATAAAGTGTCTTGAAGAGGATCTTTTTGAGTTGAATCTATTTGGGAATCTTTGAGCCTCCTGGATCTGAAGATCCATGTCTCTCCCTTTACCTGGGAAGTTTCCATTATTATTTCATTGAATAGGTTTTCCATGCCTTTTCCTTTCTCCTCCCCTCTGGAACACCTATAATTTGAATGTTTGTAAGTTTCAAGTTGTCTGCTAGCTCTCTTAGATTTTCTTCATTTAAAAAAATTTATTTTCCTTTTTTGTCTGCCTGAATTATTTCAAAAAGACTATTTTTAAGATCAGAAATTCTTTCTTCTGCTTGTTTTAGCCTGCTACTTAAGCTCTCAGTTGTATTTTTTATTTTGTTGAGTGAATCTTTCAGTTCCATGAGTTCTGCTACATTCTTATTTAAGGTATTAATGTCTGTAAATTGTCTCCTTTGTAATCTGGATTTTTTTTTTCTCATTTCATTATGTTGTCTGAGTCTTCTCATATCTCAGTGAGGTTCTTTAAGATTGTTACTCAAAATTCCTTTTCATTCATTTCAAGGGTTGCCTGCTTTATAGGGTCTGGTATTTGATAATTACTGTATTCTTTTTGTGTCATATTTTCTTGGGTTTTCGTATTTCTAGTAGTCTGTGTTGATGTCTGGTCATCTGATAGAACAGTTGCTTCTTCTATTACTCTGGATTGGGCTTTGAGGAAAGAGACGTCCTCTTTTTCTGGTATCTGCTGGTGACTCTGTGTCAATGCAGTCAAGTGGCTGTGGCTACTGCTGTGGCGTCAAGCCGCTTTTGCAGCAGCCATGGCAGTGGCAGTGGTTGTGGTTGTGGCTGTGGTAGGCCACTTGCTGGGAAGTGGTGTTTTTGGTGCACTAATTTGCCTGCTTCCAGGTGGAGGGGCTGCCCTTGGCTCCTGCCTAGGACCCTGGTGTTGCTGTCTTTGAAAGGACACTTTAGAGTGTAGCTTTTTCTTATCACATTTGAGTGTTATTTCTTTTATGATGAATGCAAACTTACACTATGTCACCTCGAACCATGTTTATAACTTCTATTTTTGTCTTATTTGATAGACTGTACCATTTTAGAAATGTTGCATTTCCTCAGTACTCTGTATATTAAGAGAATGCCTAAGCAGAATTTGGAATAGCTTCTCCCACTCCAGTTTGAAAATGTTGGTGTGCGAGCCTACCTTAGTATTTTTCTCAACTCTGCATTATTTTGGTGGGTAGGTATAAGGAGATTTAAACTTTTCTTAGAATTTTTTCTTTTTCTTAAAATGGGTAAATTCTCACTTTTTAGCCACAGGCAATTTCTTCATCAATATTGAGGAATCTTGGCCCCTCTGATCTGGTCGAGCCTACCTTAGTATTTTTCTCAACTCTGCATTATCTTACTTTTTAGCCACAGGCAATTTCTTCATCAATATTGAGGAATCTTGGCCCCTCTGATCTGGTAAAGGCGTTACAGAAACTTTTCCATTTTCCACATGATTACTTGTCCCTAATGTAGGTCTAGGTTATGGACTACTCAGGAGTCTGAAATATACTAAAGATAAATCATTGCTGGTTACATGTTTAATGTCTCTTGGTGATTTCTATCACTATTGTCTCTATAGTTTTATTTAAAGAGTTTTTGTAGTGTTTAGAGTCACAAAGTCTTGGGACTACTTCCTATTCTATGATTATTTTCATGTGTTTTTTGGTTAAGTATTTTTTGTTGAACTACCAGCATAAAGCTCCTTACCATTTTAATTCTATTTTATTTTATGCATTTTAATGTTTATTTAATGTGTAATATGACTCTTAATTCTATCTAATGCTAAGCTGTCTTTGGATTATAGTACCACTTTGTTGTAACAAGCCCGTATTTTATTTGCTGTCCAGAAGCATCACCGTACTTCTAATTGAGAGAGAAACCAGATTAAAGAAGGTGTCATGTTCTTTGTACTTCTAAGCTCCTCACAGAATAAAGGCCTGTAGATAAAACAAGAATAGGATTAACAGTGGACTTTTCATCTGAAACAATGGAGGGGCAGTATCAGTGGAATGGCATACTCAAAGAGCTAAGAAAAAAAATGCTGCCAATCAAGCAAACTTATTCTTTAAAAATGAAGGTGACGTAAAAACATTCCCAAATAAACAAAGACTGACAGAACTAGTTGCCAGTCAACCTGCCTTACAATCAATATTAATAGAAGTCTGTTTGGATAAAAGGAAATAACATAAAGCAGTAACTGAAATCCAGACAGAGAAATAAAGAGCACTAATTATATATTTCTCTTTTCTTAAATAATTTTAGAAACACCTGAAAATAAAACAATAATTAAAAAACTGTATTGTTGAGCTTATAAGGTATAAAGATGCTGCATGTGTGTGTGCACATGCGTACTTGTGCACATGCATTTTACACAAAGGAGGGGGGAAGTAAGGCAGTGATATGGGAATAAATTTTCAGTGTACTCATGGAATGAAGTTACTGGAAAGGAAGTAAAACTGTCATTATTCACAAATAACATGATCCTGTATGTAGAAAATTCTAAGAAACTCATGGAAATACTGATAGAACTAACAAATGAGTTCAGCAAGGTTGCAGGATATAAGATCAATATGCAAAAATCTGTTTTCTACCAGTGAATAATTTAAAGTGGATATATTTAACAAAAGATGTGCAAAACCTCTACACTGAAAACTACAAAACATTGCTGAGAGAGATTAAAGGTCTAAATAAGTGGAAATGGGTTCATGTTCATGAATTGCAAGACTCAAATGTTGTTAAAATGGCCATTCTTCCCAAACTGGTCTATAGATTTGTTGAAAGCTTTATCAGAATTCCAACAGATTTTGGTAATTTCTTTTTTATAGAAACTGATAGGATGATCCTAAAATTTATTTGGAAATGCAAAGAAATAAGAATAGCCAAAACAATTTTGAGAAAGATGAGCAAAGTGGAGAATTATTCTTTCTAATTTCAAAACTTATTCTATAGCTACAGTATAATAGGTAGAATTTTAAGATAGCCCAAATGACCTTTGCCCCCTGGAAAAATGGTTTTACTCCCATGGCTGTGTTATGTTATATAGTAAAAAGAAGATTATCTGGGTAGGCACAATCTAAGTACATGAGAAAAAGAGTTTTCTTCAGGTGGGAGCAAAATGTAAAGTCAGAGAGATTCAAAGCATGAGAAGGATTCAACATACCAATGGTGGCTTTTAAGATGGAAGGGGCTAGCAGTTGAGAACAGACTCTTGCCAACAGCAAGAATATGGGGATTTAAGCCCTACAACCACAGGGACTTGTATTCTGAATGGCATGGAAACAGGTTCCTCTTCAGATATTCCGAATTAGAGCCCAGCCCAGGTGAAAGCATGAATTCAATCTGTGAGAAACTAAACAGAGAACCTGCCTAAGCCTGCCTGGACTTCTGACGTTTAGAATTGTAAGCTAATCAATTTGTATTGTTTTACGCCACTACATTTGTGGTAACTTGCTATGCAGAAATAGAATATGAATAATCTTTTTAACAAATGATGATGGGACAATGGGATGCTTGCAAAAAAGGTAAATATAAACCCTTACTTCACACCATGCATAAAAATTAACATTCAGTATACTCCGCCACTACATTTGTGGTAACTTGCTATGCAGAAATAGAATATGAATAATCTTTTTAACAAATGATGATGGGACAATGGGATGCTTGCAAAAAAAGGTAAATATAAACCCTTACTTCACACCATGCATAAAAATTAACATTCAGTATACTCTTGAAACTTAACTTCAGATATTGATTTTTCTCAGCACCAGCTTTTGTTTTCTTCAGGTGCAGTGCTTATTATGCCTTTTTACAGTGACTGCCTGAACTTGAACAGTAGATTACAATATATCATTTACTCTTACATAAATAATAGTAACCAGAGGTATTGCCTTTAAATAAGAAGGATGTTGAGCAAAACACCGTGTACCTGGTCACCATGATGAGGGAAGACTCTAAACACATGGAGGATTGCAAAGATCATCATAGTGCCAGCCACTAGGGATAGATGTTCAAATACTTCTGCCCACTGGATCTTGGTATCAGAGTAGCCAAGGAAAACACAAAGCAGTGGATGGAACAACACTTTACTCATATAAGAAAGAAACAGAACAAGATCAGCTTCAGTAGTGGGCATCGGTCTTACATAGGCAGTGTGTCCTCTGTGCCCAGTGGGTTTCCCAACCAATAACCTGTCTCTCCTGTCCCTCTCCTGTCTCAGTAAAAGGACCCCTTTCCCTCTCCTCTGCATCTAAAATACTAAATGCTGCAGGTGTGTCAAAGGGCTATTGATGCACACACTTAGAGGAGTACACTTTGAGCATGAAACAGGAAAAGATATTGCCACATAAGGTAATGGTTAAGATTCTACTTTGTTTTGTGGAAATTTACATCTTTATTTGCAGTTGCCTAAATTTTTTATTTCTCTGGTGTTTGAATAGTTCAATTTTGCATTGAAGATACTGTCATGGTTAGCTGACCAATCTGCAGAATGGTTTATTTTTACTGGGTTCTAAATATTTTGCTTTTCAACATGTCTTATCTATTATTTTTATCATGGCCATTTATTTATTCAGATAACTGCACAAATTATTACAGACCAGCTGCTACCATGTGAGAAAAGGGATCAGTCTCTATACACTTCATTGAAAGTCACATACCTATTCTAGTTCCTCAAATTAGGATAAATTGAATAATAATAATTACTTGGTGAAATATTACAAGTCTCATAATAGTTGAAAACCAAATCAACATTGTAGACATGTATTTACCATTTCTTAATGTTAGTTATTTCTAATTGGTTGATAATTGGTACCAGGTACACAGTTATATGTATATAATATCTCCAGAAAATCTATTTTTCAGTGTAATCTAGACATGAATACCTGGTTATTTGAAGAAATATGTTTCCTACATTAATATCTGGCTACTGGCTTGAAGAAATATGTTTTCTACTAGTAGAATATAGATTCAAAATGAAATCTGAAAAGTTTTTAAACTGATAATATAATAATAACATTAAACTTTGTGTTTTATAAATGAGATATGGTTGGGACACAATGGTCAAAATACTTTGAACAGTTTAGGTCATGGTCACTCTTTTTGGAGTCAAGTTTGCCCTTGTATCTGAATGTTTGACATTGGTTCTCAATCCTAGGTCTCAGAAGGCATTTTATTTTGTTCATTTATTTCATGTGGACTTTGGCTTAAGGATTGTGCTGTCTGTCATAGGGCATCATGTGATAAGAAAGAGAACCTAGTTCTGAACAGATTGCCTCACCCAAAGTGTGACTGAGTTTTTACTCTTGGAACAGAAAGTCCTCATCTGGACCAGTTCTGTTGATTATGGTGTTTAAACAGTGACATTAGTAGTACTGGATTTTGCAGTTAATATCGTCATGCTGAGATAAGAAGTTTGAGTGAAGAAAAGAAGTTTTTACTCTTGGAACAGAAAGTCCTCATCTGGACCAGTTCTGTTGATTATGGTGTTTAAACAGTGACATTATTAGTACTGGATTTTGCAGTTAATATCGTCATGCTGAGATAAGAAGTTTGAGTGAAGAAAAGAAAACTGGGCCATTCTTTCATATTACATTGATACCAATCACAGGTATCCATCAGGACCCTTTCAAAGCTAAGCTGTTGATCAAAGGACAAAGGTATCAGCTGGAAGAAGATCTAAATGCCCTTTTCTCCCATTTTGGATGGGAATAGTGACATTCATATATAGGGCATTACTGACAAAGCAACTTGCCAGGCACCTATTAAGTAAACCAGTCACACCTCAGAAAGTATAATATTTGTGCTTCTATTTGTGGAGTTAAATATTCTCATAACTTCCTTCAGCTACTTGTTAACTAAGTTAAATTTCAAACATTCTTGCCATCTTATTTTTTTTACTTTTTGTTATTCAGTGAACATTAAATCATTTCTTCCCTTAATTGTTAAAACTTTTTGTTTTTCTCATGTTAATCTGTCTTTTGTTACAGGGAGTCCTAGTTAAGAGCTATGAAGGATGGAGAGGAAATTATTTTTCCTCCTCTACAATTCATTTAAGTATTTTATTGTTTAATTTTATACCTATGATTTGTCCTTATATCTTTCTTAGATATTTACTGTTTGCCATGGTAGAAAGATTTGGATTATGCATATCACAGGATATAAGGAAAACAGAAAGATATAGAAATCACGTGCAAATTAAACTACCCTGATATTGTCCAATATGGTTGCAACTCACCACAGGTGGCTGGCTGTTGAGCACTGAAATGTGGCTAATGAGACTGAAGAACTGAATTTTTAAATTTAATTTTAATTAATTTTCATTTTAATAGCCACGTGTGGCTATTGTATTGGATAGCAGAGTTTCAGAGTGGTGATTAATGCCTGGATAAGAGAAGTTTATAAGTTTCCATGATCAATAAGTTGACTATTTAAGGAGATGTACACTAGTCATGGCTAGGCTTGTTAGCTCAGGTGAAATCTGTGCTTTTCATAAAGAATCTGTGATATACTCCATATGTTTTTACCTTTTTATTAATAGGAAGTTTTATTGCTGAATAATAGTGAGCCAAGCCCAATGCAAATTTCAATGTTACAATTAAATATAATTATCGCATGCGTTCTTTTTTATAGTTTACAACAGTAACCACCAAAAACTCAAACTAGATGCAGGACTTCCCTTTTAGTTATACATAGTCTTGCTAAAGATACATGATGGATATGTGGGGAGGAGAAAGAAAGGAAGGATGGATGGTTAGATGGATAAGAAAATATTGCAAGATATTTTACTCTAAATGTCACGGAGGTGGTGCATTAAGTCTGTCAAATATATGAACAGATTTGATGTTATCTAAGATTCCTTCCAGCTCTAGCTTTTGTAATGCTAAATCTTAAGAATGCTGAGCAGGAGGAAATCCCTGAGACTAGAGCAGTCCAATTAATTTAGGATTTGGAGTTTAATGTTTGACTTTTTTTGTTATATGATCTTAATCTCCTAGGCCATGTGAATGATTTGTTTTGCTAAGTAAATTTATTTCATTTCAAGTGGAATATTGATTTTAAAAAAGCTGTAATAAATACTCCCTTGAATGTCGTATCTTCCTAGTAACTTGAATAGGTTTTTAAAGAGTGATAGTCATGGCTGACTGGTTAGCTCAGTTGGTTAGAGTGTGGTGTTATAAAGGGTTTGGATCCTCCTATCGGCCAGCTACTACCAAAAAAAAAAAATGATAGTCATGCTATTTAATCATTCCATATAAATATATTATATATTACTTATGGAGCCCACAAATTAAGAGAATAGGCTAGAAAGAAGTATAAACAGAAAAGGTAACTTGTCTGTCTCCTCAAATACAACACTGTTTAGCACTGATGGGCAAAAGGAGCAACTTGAAGCCTCAGTCCATTGTTTCTCAGTCTTTCACTGTATCACTGAAGGCCTCTGTGTCATTGGCATTGGGAAGTAATCCTGTTCTAGTAGGGTAGCTAACTATGTTGGTAGCTTCAGTTCTTCCAAATTGAGTTAAGGTACTAACTTTTTAAGTATAGTGCTCTGTTGATTAGTCAATCTATTGCTCTGTTTAGCTTATACCTTTGCACAGTATCCAGAGTTCTCAAAAGATATGTAGGCTTAAGCATTTTGCTCTGCTTTGGACATGAGATAAGTGTTTGATGATAGCCTGCCTGTTTGACAGATTGAGTGACTGCTGTTTTCCCCTCTTCAGAGTTCTCAAAAGATATGTAGGCTTAAGCATTTTGCTCTGCTTTGGACATTAGATAAGTGTTTGATGATAGCCTGCCTGTTTGACAGATTGAGTGACTGCTGTTTTCCCCTCTGTCCTCACTTGGCTACATAAATGAGTCTTACTTGGTGCCACTTCTCTCAGAGCATTTGCCAGAGAACTGTGTGCCACTGTAACCTCACTTTTTTTTTTTTTTTTTTTTTTTAAAAGCAAGGGACCATATTAATCTAATAAACCCAGAAAAGAGGTATCACAAGGTTCCCAAGACCACCCCCCCCCCAGGTTTGGTGATTCACTAGGAGGACTCACAAGACTCAGCATGTAGTCATACTCACAGCTAAGGTTTATTACAATGAAAGGGTACAAAGCAAAATCAGCAAAGGAAAAAGATGCTTGGGGTTAAGTCTGGAGGAAACCATATGCAATCTTATAAGACTCTTCTCCAAGTGGAGTCACACAGGATGTGCTTTGTTTCTCCAGTAATGAATTGTGGCAGCACCTGTGGAATGTTGTCTGCCAGAGAAGCTCTTTTTTTTTCAGTACTCAACATTTTTATTGGGGGCTGGTCACGTAGGCACCCTCTGCCTAGCATGTACCAACTTCCAGAGTCCCAGAAGAAAAGCAGATGTTCAGCATAGACCACATTGTTTGTACAAAACATTTAGGCACAGTAAAATACCCTTATTAGTTACAGAGTGGTAGGAACACTTCTGAAATCCAAGTTTCTCTACTTCCTGCCAAGGACCAACTGTGCAAGCAGGTCTCTCTAAGGTTAGCAGTCGTAGGCCTGCTATGTTAACTCTTTTCTGCTCATTGGATATGCCTCAATCAACATTAAGACTTGGAACTTTTAACTTATTTTTAACTTTCCTTTGTTTAGTCTCTTTACTGTCTTCCTTTGCTGATCATTATTGTCACTTCGAAATTAACAGAAATATAGGGTATTACACACCTATTCTTTTGACTAATATGGTCATTTCTATTTCTTATACACTAGAGCACCAGATGTTTCCTCTCACTCCTTGCCACTGTTTTTTCGCTGAGGATTTGCTTTGCCCAGATTTGAGCCTTTAACCACAGATTTCTTTCTCCCTCAAAGTTACATGCTAGTATTACCTTGAAAGATTACTTGATGTGCTTCTTAAGACTTAGAAATCTTAGAGTTGTGACCCCCAGGCCCTGAGGCAGCAAAACCAAACTATCAGGGCAGCTGCCACACTGCAGGATCCAGCCCAAGCAAGTCCCCGCTCCCCTCAAGAGGACTCACGTGCTGACCCCCAGGCCCTGAGGCAGCAGTGCCAAAACAGCAGGCAGCCTCCCCCTACAGAATCCAGCAGTCCCCACCCCTGCCAACCCCCAGGCCCCCAGGCAACAGCTCTGAATCGGCAGCCCCTGCAGGATCCGGGCAAGACACCAGGGTGGAACGAGTGGACCGTGAAACCCTCTGCTACAATGACTAAACATCAATGGAGAGAAACCAGAAATATGAAAACCCAAGAAAGTAGGACACCACCAAAGGAATATAACTCTCAAGTTCTACATCCTATAGAACAAGAAGTCCTTGAAATGACTGACAAGGAATTTCAAGCAACAATTCTAATAAAACGAGATGAGATACAAGAAGACTCAGTTAGACAACACAACACAATGAGAAAAAGTATACAGGACCCAAAAGAAGAAATGTATAAAGAAATAAATGCCCTGAAAAAGAACATAGCAGAGCTGTGGAGACCTTGTATCTGAAGGATTCTTTTATGAAATGAAAAACGCAACAGACAGTTTAACCAGCAGTCTAGAACAAGCAAGAAAGAGAATTTCTGACCTTGAAGATGGCCTGTTTGAAATAGCAGAGGCAGACCAAAAAAAAAAAAAGAATTTAAAAAATTGAAATAAATCTAAGATAACAATGTTTAATGCTCAAATATCCAAATCATGGGTATTCCATGAAGGGAAGGAAAAAGGATATGGCACTGAAAACATATTCATCGAAATAATAGCAGAAAACTTCCCAGTTATTGAAAAAGACACAGATCTTCAGATTCAGGAGGCTCAGAGATCCCCAAACATATTCAACCCAAGAAGGTCCTCTCCAAGACATGTTATAGTCAAATTGACAAAACAAAAAGACAAAAAGAGAATCTTAAAAGCTGCAAGAAAGAAGTGTCAAGTCACCTATAAGGGAGCCCCTATAAGACTAACAGACTTTTCATCAGAAACCCTAAAAGCCAGAAGAGAATGGGATAATATATTCAGAATAGTAAAAGACAAAAATTGCCAGCCCAGAATACTTTACCCAGCAAGGCTATCCTTCTGAAATGAAGGACAAATGGTATATTTCTCGAGGGAGTACTGTGTCTCATACCTGAAAAACAGTCATCACTACCATGAGTACTCAAGAAAGAACAAATCCCGCCAGTAAAATAAAGATGCTAACAATAAAGAGAAAAAAAATATATCTACCATCTTAAGAAACCAATCAACACAGAAGATGAACAGTAACTCAGAAAGAAAGGAACAAAAGATATTTAAAACATCCAAACAAAAATCAGTAAAATGCCAGGAGTAAATCAACACCTTTCAGTAATAACTCTTAATGTAAAAGGATTAAATTCCCCACTCAAAAGACACAGACAGATTGACTGATTTAAAAAGGTAGACCCAACAATATGCTGCCTTCAAAAGACTCACCTCACATGTAAAGACACACATAGACTAAGAGTGAAAGAATAGAAAAAGGTACACCAGGCAAATAGAAATGAAAAACGAGCTGGAGTAGCTATTCTAATATCAGATAAAATAGACTTTAAACCAAAAACCATAAAAAGAGATAAGGCCACTATATAATGATAACAGGATCTATCCAACAAGAAGACATAACAGTCATACATACATACGCACCCAACATTGGAGCAGCCAGATTTATAAAGCAAATACTATCAGACTTAAAGAAAGAGATAGACACTAATACCATAATAGGGGACCTGAACACCCCACTCTCAACATTGGACAGATCATCTAGGCAAAAAATCAACAGAGAAACACAAGATCTAAACACTACTTGAGACCAACTGGACTTGGCAGATATCTACAGAACATTCCATCCAACAACCTCAGAATATTCATTCTTCTCATCAGCACACGGAACATTCTCCAATGGATTGGCCACATGTTAGGTCACAAATTAAGTCTTAACATATTCAAAACAACTGGAATTATTCCATATATTTTTTCAGACAACAATGGATTAAAAGTGGAAATCAATAATAAACAAAACTCTGAAACTATACAAACACATGGAAATTAAACAACATTCTACTTAATGACATATGGGTCCAAGAAGAAATTAAACAGGAAATCAAAAAAATTTATTGAAAATATGAAAACAATGACACTTCATGCCGAAACCTGTGGGATACTGCAAAATCAGAACGAAGGGGGGGGGATTTATCACATTAAATGCTTACTTCAGAAGAATTTAAAGATGGCAAGTAAACAACCTAATACTTCACCTTAAAGAACTAGAAAACAAGAACAATCCAAACCCAAAGTAAGCAGACAGAAGGAAATAATTAAAATCAGAGCAGAACTAAATGAAATAGACATCCCAAAAATGACACAAAAGATCAATGAAACAAAAAGTTGGTTTTTTGAAAAGATAAATAAAATTGACAAATCATTAGCAAGCCTAACTAAAAAAAGAGAGAAGACACAAATAACAAAAATTAGAAATGAAAAAGGTGATATTATAACTGATACCTCAGAAATACAGGGAATCATCAGAGACTACTATAAACAACTATACACCAACAAATTTGAAAATGTGGAGGAAATGGATAAATTTCTGGACACACACAAACTACCAAGACAGAGCCAAGAAGACATAGCAAATCTGAACAGACTAATAACAGTCAAGGAGATTGAAGCTGTTATCAGCAGTCTCCCAACAAAGAAAAGCCAGATGGCTTCACTGCAGAATTCTATGAAACCTTCAAAGAAGAATTAAAGAAAACATAGGGGAAACACTATAGGAAGTAGGATTGGGTACAGACTTCCTGAATCTGACCCTAACAGCATAGGTAACTAAAGGAAAAATAAACAAATGGGATTATATCAAACTAAAAAGCCTCTGCACAGCAAAAGAAACAACAGACCAAAAAGATAGCCAACAGACCGGGAGAAAATATCTGCAAAATATACATCTGACAAAGTATGAATATCCAGAATATACAAGTAACTCAAACAATTTGCCAGTAAAAAATCAAATAACCCATTAAAAAATGGGCCAAGGAGATGAATAGGCATTTCTCAAAGGAAAATATGTGAATGGCCAACAGATACGTGAAAAAATGCTCAACATCACTCAGCAATCAGGAAATGCAAATCAAAACCACTTTGAGATGCCATCTCACTCCAGTTAGGATGCTAATATTCAGAAGACTGAGAATGATAAATACTAGTGACGTTGCAGAGAAAAACAAATCCTCCTACACTGTTGGTGGGACTGCAAAATGGTGCAGCCTTTGTGGAAAATGGTATGGAGGTTCCTCAAACAATTACAGATAGATCTACCATATGACCCAGCTATTCTACTGCTGGGTATGTACCCAGAGGAATGGAAATCATGTTGAAGTAATACTTGTTACTCCCATGTTTATTGCAGTGCTATTTACAATAGCCAAGACTTGGAATCAGCCCAAATGTCCATTATCAGATGAGTGGATATGGAAAATGTGGTATATCTACACAATGCAATACTACTCTGCTTTGAAAACAAAATGAAATACTACCATTTGCAGGAACATGGATGGACTTGGAGAAAATTATATTAAGTGAAATAAGCCAGGCACAGAAAGAGAAATACCACATGTTCTCACTTATTTGTGAGAGCTAAAGATAAATAAATAAATATACAAACAAATAACTGGGGGCAGGGGGAGAAACAACGATCACAACAATTCCTTGTAGTTGTTAAGACAAGAGAACAGATATCATGTTGATGGTGGGGATGGGGGAAAGGAGGAATTGGTAAAGGGACATGAAAATCAACTACCTTGTACTGATAAAGTAAGATTTAAAAAAAATAAAAAATTTAAAATAAATAAAATACAACGTCAACTCATATTTCTAAGGAATTTAAGAATAGAGAAACTTTTATTGTGTAGGTGGAATCATAGTTAAAAGCATTTGGAAGTTAAAAGCAATAGGAAAGAGATACAAAAGTGATGTTTTTGTAGGGGTCCAAAAAATAGGAAGTAGATGATGCTGCCCTTAAAACAGAGTAAAGCCTGAAATAAAAATAAGATTTTATAGTAATAGGGTCTCCAAATATATAGTATTGGTGTCAAGGAGGAAGATCCAGCTACCAATCCCAAGTGAAGATTCCCAGTGCATGGAGGATGACAAAGACCATGATGATGCCAATCACCAGAAACTGGAGCCCACAGACCTCAGTCCACTGCATGTTTTATGGGTTCACAGTGCTACAAGGCACTGGTTGAAACAACACTTTACTCACAGAAAGGAAAACAGACTCAGCAACATCAGCATCTATAGTGTGCATCAGTGCTATTGTCTGAATGTGTCTCCCAAAATGCATGTGTTGGTAACTTAATTGCCAGTGGAATAGCGTTTGGAGTTGGGGACTCATGGGAGGTGTTTAGGGCTTCACCCTCATAAATTGATTAATGCTGTTAGAAAGAGGGCAAACCTCACCAGAAGCATGCACTTTGATCTTGACATCCCAGCTTCCAGAACTGTGAGAAATAAATATATTTTTTTATAAGTTACTCAGTATGTGGTATTCTGTTATAACAGCATTAGCAGACTAAGAAAGCCAGTCTTTCATGGCCAGTGAGTCCCTCCTGATAGCCAATGCAAGGTGATTAAACTACATGTACTCATCTTGTGCTCCAGGTAAAAACCCAGTTCTCTTCCCATGTGGCACAGATATACTGGTGGGGTTGGCCAGGTGCTGTATGGTGCACATGCTTAAGTAATACAAAGGGAGTTCACTACCCAGAGCAGAGGAAGGTTTCCTCTAATAAGGAAGGTGAACCTAGGGCCAAGCAACAACTTGTCTTCCATATAGGGAATCTAGGCCCGGACACTAGTTGAGCAATCCCAGAGAGTAGTGGCAGGTTGCATGATGACTGCTTGCCCAACAATTGGGCATATGCAAGAAGACTCATTGTAAATTCAGAGTATCTGATGATATTTTGACTGCCCTAAAAGAAGTTAAAGGGGATAGTGAGAAGTACTATTATTTTAAAGTTAATTCCAGCTAACAAGGACAATTTAGGAGCTTTTAGATAAAAATTCATTTTCGAATTCATATTAATCCAGCTGGGAATAGTGACTTTCCATCAGCCAGAGTAGAAAAATTAATAATCTATGGGACATTGGATAGAATATTTCAGTTAGATCTTATCTTAGTCGTGAGGAATAAATAGCCCTAAGCTGAGCACCTCTCCACACCTATCCAACAAATTGCAAAAGATCTAAGAGGATCAAGCCATTTCCAAGTTAACTGTGTCACAGAATAAATCTCAAGAATATTTATAGAAATATAAAAATATACAACACCCAAGAAGGTAAAATTCACAACATTGGGAATCCAGTCAAATATTGCCAGGCATGCAAAGAAACAAGAAAATGCAACCCACATGGAGGAGAATAATCAGTTGAATTGAAACATTATATAATTATCAGGCAAGGAACATTAAAACATTATTATACCTGTATTCCACCAGTTTAACAAGTCAAGTAGTAACATATCAAAGATACCAAAAAGACACAAATTGAACTGTTATAGATGAAAATTACAATGTTTGATATGAAAAATACTCTGGACAAGATTAATAGGAGATTAGACATTGCAAAAGAAATGATTAGTGAATTGAAGACATACCCATTAAACAGAAAAAATAATTTAAAAAGTGAATCAGTGAGTTGTGGGACAACTTTAAGTGGCCTGTTATTGTATGTGTAACTGGAGTTTCCTGAACAGAGTGGTGGGCAGAAAAAATTTGAAGAATTGATGGCCAAAAATAGGTCAACTATGATGAAAACTATAAACCCACAGATCTACATAGCTCAATGAATATTAAAGACATGCAGAAGATGAGCCCAGGCACATGTATACCAAGGTGCATTATAATCAAATTGCTCAAATCGGTGATAAACAGAAAATCCTAAAAGCAGCCAGAGTGAAAAAGACATATTACATACAGAGGAATAAAGAATCTTGCAGATTCTTTCAGGAAACAATACAAGCAAGAGAACACTAGAGCAACGTCTTTAAAGTACTTTTTAAAATTGTTAACCTAGAATTCTATACCCAGCAAAATAAAGATGTTTTAAGATATATAAAAGTAGAAAAACAACATTTCCAAGAGGTTCACACTATAAGACAGGTGAAAGGAAGTCTTTCAGGAGGAAGGAAGCTTATATCAGGTGGAAATATAGATCTGCATAAATTAATGGCATGCACCAAAACATAACTTAATGTGTAAATGTAATACTTTTTTCTCATTATTCAAATCCTTGCAAACATAATTGTCTGTTAAAAGAAAAACAATGACATGTATTTTAGGGGTTTTAACATATATAAGTAAAAATGTATGACAAATATTGCATAAAGGGAGAGATGGAAGTATTCTGTTATATGGTTTTTATCCTGTATATGAAGTGATGTAATATCAATTGAAGGTAGATGGTGTAAGTTAAAGCTGAATACTAAAAACACTAAAGTAACAAGGTTATAGCAAATAAGTGAATGAAGGAAATGATGTGGACTTTTAAAAAATTAAAAAGAAGGCAGAAAAGGAGAAAAAGGAAACAGAACAGATGGGACAAATAGAAAGCAAGATAACAGACTTCAACCTAACTATATCAAAAATCACATTAAATGTCAATGGTCTAAGCATGCCAATTAAAAGGCAGAGACTCATTTGTACTAAAGAAAATTTCTAAGCAGAATGTTTAGCAAATCAAATTCAACAGTATTTTAGAAAGAATAATAGTTCATTATTTAGTGGGGTTTATCTCAGAAATACAGGTTTGATTTAGCACTTGGAAACCATCAAAATGATTCATCATGTTAGCAAACAAAAAAGGAAGAACCATATGA
This sequence comes from Galeopterus variegatus, assembly GCF_000696425.1. Classification (NCBI taxonomy): domain Eukaryota; kingdom Metazoa; phylum Chordata; class Mammalia; order Dermoptera; family Cynocephalidae; genus Galeopterus; species Galeopterus variegatus. The sequence goes on from NW_007727639.1 coordinate 279,482, forward strand.
TCATCTCAATAGGTACAATTTTTTTTTTGACAAAAGTCAGCATCTATTTCTGATAAAAATTCTCAGTAAAGTAGAAATATAAGTGTGCTTTTTGAATCTGCAGAAGGGCATCTATGAAATCCTACATCTAATATCACATATAATGGTGAAAGAATGAATGCTTTCCCCATACAATCAGGAACTTGTTATTAGATATAACATCATCCAGTTGAATATTGTACTAGAGGTTTTTAGGCATTGTACTGTGATAAGTGAAGAAAAAGAAGTAAAAGACATTGAAATTGGGAAGGAAAATGAAAAGTTGTCTTTATTCATAAACATCATGGTCATCTATGTAGAAATCCAATGTAACCTACCAAAATGGTTCTAGAACTAATAAGTGAATTTAACAAAGTTACAGGATACAATATTGATATATTAAAATTAATTGCATTTTTATGAACAATGGAAATTTAAAAACAATACCATTTATGAAACATTTAAAAATATGAAATATGTAATAATTAAAGCGACAGTGTCCAACACCTATACACTGAAAACTACAAAATATTGCTGGGTGAAATTAAAGAACACCTGACTAAATGAAGAAAGATCCCTTGTTCATTAGGTTAAAGGACACAATTCTGGTAAGACGTCATTTCTGTCCATGCTAAAAGTTCAAAGCAATCTCAATCCCAATCCCAGCCAGTATTTTTGTAGAAATTAACAAGTTGATTTTAAAATTTATATGGAAATGTAAAGACCCTAGAATAACCAAAACAATGTCGAAAAACAAACTCAGAAGGCTAACACTACTTGTCAGTCTTAACATAAACCCACAATTTGGTGTGGATAGAAAGATAGGCAAATAAATCAGTGAAACAATAGAGAATATAGAAATGGACCCAAACAAATATGCCTGACTTTTTGACAAAGTTTCAGTGGAGAAAGAATAGTCTTCTGAACAATACATATCCATGTGGATATCTCACAGTTGCATATCCTTATGCAAAAAGAAACTAACTTGGATTCATACCTCCCCTCATAAACAAAAATGAACTCAAAATGAATCATAGACCTAAATGTAAAGCCTAATTATAAAACTCTCTGAAGAAAATAAGGCAAAATCTTTGCCTCCTTGAATTAGTCATAGATTTATTAGATATAACACCAGTAGCACATATAAAGACACTCAACAACATTAGTTATTAGGGAAATGAACATTAAAACCATGATAATATACCAGTACACAGCTATTAAAATGGCCAAAATTAAAAAGGCTTGCTTTCCCTATCAAGCAAGAATATAGAGGAACTGGAACTCTCATGCACTGCTGATAGGAATGTAAAATTGTACAACCACTTTGAAAAAACATTTTATCTTTTTAAGAAAGTGCCAGTTGGGCTGGCTGGTTAGCTCAGTTGGTTAGAGCATGGTGCTGATTTTTAAAAAAAGAAAAAAAAAAAAAAAGATGAAAGTGCCAGAGATATACCTACCATATGATCCAGCTATTTTCCTCACGCTTGTGTTCAGAACAATTTTAGTTTTTTAACATAATTTCTTTTTTTTTCCTGACCGGTAAGGGGATGGCAACCCTCAGAACAGTGTGGTCTGCACCACGCTCAGCCAGTGAGCGCACCGGCCATCCCCATATAGGATCCGAACCCACGGCCTCGGCGCTCCCAGCACCGCACTCTCCTGAGTGAGCCATGGGGCCGGCCTGAGAACATTTTAGTTTTTATAGCCCCAAACTGGAAACAATCCAAATGTTATCAGCAATTGAAGTGATAAATTGTGGTATATCCATATAATGTAAAAGTACTCAGCAAACCGAGTGAGCCACGGGGCCGGCCTGAGAACATTTTAGTTTTTATAGCCCCAAACTGGAAACAATCCAAGTGTTATCAGCAATTGAAGTGATAAATTGTGGTATATCCATATAATGTAAAAGTACTCAGCAATGAAAAAGAACTACAGGAACATACAACAACATGAATGAATGTCAAAATAATTAAACTGAGTTAAAGAATCTGTAGAAGACTATATACTATATAATACCATTAATATAAAACTCTAGGAAAAGCAAAGTAATCTCTAATGATAGAAAGTATGTTGGTTAGTGCTTGCCTGGTTGGGCAGGTACAGGAGTAGGGGAGTAGGTGGAAGGGTTTAAAGGACAGTACATAAGATTACAGAATGATCTTTCACAAGGGATTAGAGATGGAGATAACAAAAGGAATTACAAGGAAACTTTTGGAGATGATGTGTATGTTCATTGTCTTGACTGTGGTGATGGTTCCTGGGTATACACATATGCCAAAGTTTATCAGTTTGTATACTCTAAGTATGTGCATTTTATTGCATGTCAATTATACCTCAATAAAACTTTTTAAAAAGAGAAGAGGGCTGGCTGGTTAGCTCAGTTGGTTAAAGTTGTGCTGATAACACCAAGGTACAGGATTCGATCCCTGTTCCAGCCAAAAAAAAAAGAAAGAAAAGAAAAAAAGAAGAGAGAGAACTACATGATTTTCTTTAACAGTTCTAGCTGCCTGACCATACTGTGATCAGAGCAAATTGTCCATCCTTAGTTCAGCTCTATCTTTTCCCCTGTAATATATTTTATAGTGCATGATATATTTAAACTCACCAAAGAAACTTGTAAGCAGTTAGTATAGCCATTATCCTACAAACTGTAAATTCCTGACAAAATGGAAATGTTCTCATTTTAATTTATTTTTAATGACACATTACACAGGCTTTAAATGTCAGTCTTTGTATTTTCAGACCTGCAGAAACTTGAATGAAGTTCATGTATAAGAGCAATCAACTCTGATGGCAGTGGGCTAAATATCAGTTTCTGAAAATAAATTCTACCTGAATCTTTTCTACAGATAATTTGACTTTTAAATGTTTTTAAATGTGACATCTTTATATAAGTGAATATAGATTGAAGAAGCAGCTATGAAACCTGAAATTTCCATGTTTCAACTCTTTTTACCATGCCTACAGGCTACAAGTAGATACTGTGCAAATGTTATTGGTTCACTGCGCAATAAATCACTACGTTTCTGACCAATAAATAGACAGTTATCACTGTGACCTGGAAATGTTAGACATTTGGCTATATCGTAAAATACATTTCATGGTTTTAAAATATTATGTGTGTGTGAAACATTTTATAAGTTAACATTTGGCTAGTTACAACATTCACTTCCTTAAGCTGTATTTGGGAGTGTTGATTTATAATTACAGTCTTGCTCTAGGACTTGTTATTTATTTAGTGGACAGGATATTTTTCTGCTCATTCCTCAAGGATTCCTTCTGAATGCCAGTTAAGACCATGGACTTTGGAGCCAGAATGGTTGGGTTCGTATACAGTAAGCTTTACCACTTACCTTGGGCAGTTTACTTAACATCATGAGCCCCAATTTTCAACTGTAAAATGGGGAAAATATAATGACTGTACCTCATGGGTTATCTGTCAGGATTGAATGAGTTAGTAAATGTAAAACAAATACTAGTAGAACAGCACGCAGTAAATGCTGTATAACAGCTTCCCTATTATTATTGTTATTGGTATAATTGATTTTATCTAGATTGTGAAGTAAATTCTGGTGAAAACCAAAAATATTTTCAGTTTTGGGATGCCCTTATGTTTAGTTATTCATCTTTTATGCTTATTGCATTCAGCCTGAATTATGACAATTATGAGATTATCACATCTGGTTTTTATTTCTCTCAGTCATGGGGTACAATATTCACCAAAATTGGGTGCTCTGAGGATAAAATTGAGGTTGGTGAATAAAGGGCTTTTTGAAATTTAAGAATAAAATTTTTTTAACCACTTTTGTTCATTTGGTTTAAAGGCGCACGAGGGAATAAACTGAAGTGCTATGTTCAGCTGTTACAGTAGTCCCCTCCTATCTGCAGTTTTACTTTCCACAATTTCAGTTACCTAAATCCGAAAATATTAAATGGAAAATTCCAAAAATAAACAATTTGTAAGTTTTAAATTTTACGCTGTTCTGAGTAGCATGATGAAATCTTGCACCTTCTTACTCTGTCCCACTTGGGAAGTGAATCATCCTTTAGTCCAGCATATCCATGCTGTATACACGACCTGCCCATTAGTTATTTAGTTGCCCTCTGGGTTATCAGATTGTCACAGCAACTCACTACTTATATTCAAGTAACTCTCCTTTTACTTAATAATGGCCCCAGAGCACAAGAGTAGTGATGCTGACATATTGTTAAAATCATTCTATTTTATTATTAGTTATTGTTGTTGATCTCTTACTGTGCCTAATTTATAAATTAAACTTTATCATTTTTGTGTATGTATAGGAAAAAACAGTATCTAAAGGGTTCGGAACTACCCAAGGTGTCAGGAATTCACTGGGGATTTTGGAACATATGCCCCATGGATAAGAGGAGACTGCTGTATTTGGGTTCATCAGAACTGCGCCTAAACTTGGAAGAGTAGTTTAGCTAAACTAGCATTTGCTCTTGGATGGGGCTCTAAAAAGTGTGTTAGGAGAGAGCATAGGCAAATCTAGAGGAACTAACAGAAGCCCCCACCCCATTTTTTTTTCTTCAAATTTCTCTGCTTTTATTCCCATCCAACATGGCTCTTTGCTTTCTTTAAATCATTTTAGAAAAGGGCTTCAGCCTCAGGAACTGCAGAAATAACTGGAGAGATTAGTTATAGTCACTGTGAACAGGAGTCAAGAAAGACAAAGGATATTTTTTTTTAAATAGCTTATTGTTAGTGTATTACTTTTTAAGACAGTTTATTGTTTCTTCATTATTGTTACATTCTGGTCTTAGAAAGGAATTTAAAAATATATAGTATATTAATTCTAAGTCTTCTGTATTCTTCCTCATCAATAACTACGGTTAGCTTTATATTGTTTTAGATTTTTTCTACACAGTCTAACACTTTAATTTTAAGAAAAGTGGGCTAATAGTAAATACATAATTTTTTTGACTTTATTTTCTTACTTAATAATATGTATCATATAATTTCCAGAGGAGTACATATATGTATTAATAGCATCCTATTGAATGCCCATTCACTATTTTAATGTATGGATGTATCATTATTTAATCAACAAATAGGCATTTATGTATTTGGGTTCTTTCTAATTTTCTGTTACAAAGAATACCACACTGAACATTCTCATACATATACTTTTGAATATGTTTGTGTTTCTATTTGTTTAATTGCCTAAAGTGGAAATGTGTGCTCATGGAATATAAATTTTTTTAAGTGATAGATTTTGATGAATTACAGGTGCTATGTGGAAAAAAAAAAGTTATACATTTATAGTAGATATTGGTGATGGGAATGGCAGTCTTTTGTTTTGCACTCAATTGAGATAGCTCATTGTGCAGACAGCTAATAGTGACTTCTAGACCTTCCCCTTCTAATTCTTACCTGTTCTTTCTATTTATTCATTGGTCTTTAATTTATAAAAAATAAATATTTTAAATTTAAAACGTAATTTAACTGTATTATAGAAAATGTTGAAAAAAGAGGTTAAGAAAAACATCCAGAGCCCAGGTGAATGCGTGCAGCCTGGAGAGTCCCCCCAAGAGAGGCCCTAGAGCCTCCAAGACCATGCACCCTAAGGCACCCATGTGCCCCAAGGAGCAGGTAGCCGCTGACGTTGGACCCCCACAGCCCAGGCAAGTGCACAGCCCAGAGAGGCCCTAAAGCCCCCAGGCCCTCAGGGCCCTGAGCCACCCATGTGGAAAAAGATAGGCACCGCTGCTAGACTCCCAGCCCAGTCCTCCCCATGGCCCAGAGAGGCCCAAGCCTCCCACCCACAGGCACTGAGGCAGCTGTGCCAAATTGGCAGTCCCAGCAGGATCCTAGCCAGACATTAGGGTCAAACGATGTGGAAAAAGATAGGCACCGCTGCTAGACTCCCAGCCCAGTCCTCCCCATGGCCCAGAGAGGCCCAAGCCTCCCACCCACAGGCACCGAGGCAGCTGTGCCAAATTGGCAGTCCCAGCAGGATCCTAGCCAGACATTAGGGTCAAACGAGTGGACTGTGAAATCTCCTGCCACAATGAATAAACACCAAAGGAAAGATGCCAGAAATATGAAAAATCAAGAAAGTATACCACGAAAGGGTAATAATAACTCTCAAGCTCTAGATCCTATAGAACAAGAAGCCCTTGAAATGACTGACAGGGAATATCAAGTAATAATTCTAAGGAAACTAAACGAGATACAAGAAAACTCAGCTAGACAACATGATGAAATGAGGAAAAGTATACAGGACCTGAAAGAAGAAATGTACAAAGAAATCAATGCCCTATAAAGAATGTAGCAGAGCTTGCAGAGCTGAAGAATTCATTCAGTGAAATAAAAAACACAACAGAGAGTTTAACCAGTAGGCTTGCAGAAGCAGAAGAGAGAACTTCTGACCTTGAAGATGGGCTGTTTGAAATAACACTGGCAGAGAAAAAAGAATTAAAAACATTGAAGAAAATCTAAGAGGTAACAGACAACCTTAAGCGCTCAAATATCTGAATCATGGGTATTTCAGAAGGGGAGGAAAAAGGAGATTGCATTGAAAACCTTGGCAGAAAACATCCCTGGTAGAGGGAAAGACACAGATCTTCAGATTCAGGAAGCTCAAAGATCCCCAAACATATTCAACCCAAAAAGGTCCTCGCCAAGACATGGTATAACTCAAAGACAAAGAGAGAACGTTAAAAGCTGCAAGAGAAGCGTCAAGTTACCTATAAGGGAGCTCCAGTCAGACTAACCTCAGACTTTTCATCACAAACCCTAAAAGCCAGAAAGGAATGGGATGATATATTCAAAATACTAAAAGACAGAGATTGCCAGCCAAGAATACTTTACCCAGCAAGGCTATTCTTCCAAAATGAAGGGCAAATAGTATATATACTTTTCAGACAAACAAAAACTGTGGGAATTCACTACCATCCCACCAGCCTTACAAGAAATTCTCAAGGGAGTATGGGGTTTGGTACCTGAAAAATAACCACCACTGCCATAAAAACTCAAGAAAAATCAAAACCCACTAGTAAAATACTAATGCTAACAATGGGAAAAATAGAAAAAAGTTTACCATGCCAAGAAACCAACAAATATAGAAGACAAACAGTAAACCAGAAAGAAAGGAACAAAAGACACTTAAGACATCCAAACAAAAATCAATAAAATGCTAGGAGTAAATCAACACTTTTTAGTAACAACTCTTAATTTAAGGGATTAAATTCCCCAATCAAAAGACACAGACTGACTGACTAGATTAAAAAGGTGGACCCAACTATATTCTGCCTTCAAGAGACTCACCTCACATGTAAAGACACACATAGACTAAGAGTGAAAGGATGGAAAAAAATATACCATGCAAATAGAAATGAAAAATGAGCCGGAGTAGCTATTCTTATATCTGATAAAATAGACTTTAAACCAAAAACTATAAAAAGAGATAAAGAAGGCCACTATATAATGATAAAAGGATTTATCCATCAAGAAGACATAACAATCATAAATATATATGCACCCAACATCAGAGCAGCCAGATTTATAAACCAAACACTATTAGACCTAAAGAATGAGATAGAAACAAATACCATAATAGCAGGGGACCTGAACATCCCACTATCAGTATTGGACAGATCAGCTAGGCAAAGAATCAGCAGAGAAACACAAGATCTAAACATCACTTTAGACCATTTGGACTTTTCAGATATTTACAGAACATTCCATCCAACAACCTCAGAATATTCATTTTTCTCATCAGCACGTGGAA
>NW_007727639.1:287271-326002 GCF_000696425.1 Galeopterus variegatus
TAGTAACAACTCTTAATTTAAGGGATTAAATTCCCCAATCAAAAGACACAGACTGACTGACTAGATTAAAAAGGTGGACCCAACTATATTCTGCCTTCAAGAGACTCACCTCACATGTAAAGACACACATAGACTAAGAGTGAAAGGATGGAAAAAAATATACCATGCAAATAGAAATGAAAAATGAGCCGGAGTAGCTATTCTTATATCTGATAAAATAGACTTTAAACCAAAAACTATAAAAAGAGATAAAGAAGGCCACTATATAATGATAAAAGGATTTATCCATCAAGAAGACATAACAATCATAAATATATATGCACCCAACATCAGAGCAGCCAGATTTATAAACCAAACACTATTAGACCTAAAGAATGAGATAGAAACAAATACCATAATAGCAGGGGACCTGAACATCCCACTATCAGTATTGGACAGATCAGCTAGGCAAAGAATCAGCAGAGAAACACAAGATCTAAACATCACTTTAGACCATTTGGACTTTTCAGATATCTACAGAACATTCCATCCAACAACCTCAGAATATTCATTTTTCTCATCAGCACGTGGAACATTCTCTAGGATAGATCACATGTTACGTAACAAATCAAGTCTCAACAAATTCAAAAAAATTGGAATTATCCCATGTATTTTCTCAGATCACAATGGATTAAAACTAGAAATCAATAACAAATGAAATTCTGGAAACGGTACAAACACATGGAAATTAAACAGTATTCCACTTAATGACAACAGGAAATCAAAAAATTTATTGAAGCTAATGAAAACAGTGATACATCATACCGAAACCTGTGTACTGCAAAAGCAGTACTAAGGTGGAAATTTATTGCATTAAATGCTTACTTCAGAAGAATGGAAAGATGGCAAGTAAACAGCCTATTACTTCACCTTAAAGAACTAGGAAAACAAGAACAATCCAAACCCAAAGCTACCAGACAGAAAGAAATCATTAAGATCAGAGCAGAACTTAATGAAATAGAAACCCAGCAAATGGTACAAAAGATCAATGAATCAAAAAGTTGTTTATTTGGGGGCCGGCAAGGTGGCTCACTCGGGAGAGTGCGGTGCTGATAACACCAAGGCCCCGGGTTCGGATCCCATGTAGGGATGGCCGGTTTGCTCACTGGCTGGGCGTCGTGCTGACAACACCAAGTAAAGGGTTAAGATCCCCTTACCGGTCATCTTTACAAAAAAAAAAAAAAAAAAGTTGTTTTTTTGAAAAGATAAATAAAATTGACAAAGCATTAGCAAGGCTAACTAAAGAGAGAGAAGGCCCAAATAACAAAAATTAGAAATGAAAAAGGTGATATTACAACTGATACCTCAGAAGTACAAGAAATCATTAGTGACTAGTATAAACAACTATGTGCCAACAAATTTGAAAATCTGGAGGAAATAGATAAATTTCTGGACACTCACAAACTGCCAAAACTGAGCCAAGAAGATGTAGAATATCTGAACAGACCAGTAACAATAAAAGAGATTGAAGGCTCTCAACAAAGAAAAGCCCAGGACCAGATGGTTTCACTGCAGAATTCTATCAAACCTTCAAAGAGGAGTTGATACCAATTCTCTACAAACTATTCCAAAAGATTCAAACAGACGCATTTCTCCCAAACTCATTCTATGAAGCAAACATCACCCTGATACCAAAACCAGACAAAGATACAACAAAAAAAGAAAACTACAGGCCAATATCCTTGATGAATATAGATGCAAAAATCTTCAATAAAATACCAGCCAACAGGATACAGCAACATATATGCATAATTATACAGCATGATCAAGTGGGATTCATCCCAGGGATGCAAGGTTGGTTCAGCATACACAAATCAATAAATGTGATACACCACATCAATAAAATCAAACACAAAGACCATATGATCATTTCTATAGACACTTGAAAAAGCATTTGACAAATTCAACATTCGTTCATGATAAAGACTCTCTACAAGTTAGGTATAGGTGGAAAGTATCTCAACATAATTAAAGCCATATATGATAAGCCCACTGCCAATATCATCCTGAATGGGGAAAAGCTGCAAGGTTTTCCCTTAAGAACAGGAACTAGACAAGGATGCCCACTCTCACCACTCCTATTCAACATAATGTTGGAAGTACTAGCCAGAGCAGTCAAAGAAGAGAAGGAAATAAAGGGTATCCAGATCGGAAAAGAAGAAGTCAAACTGTCCCTGTATGGAGATGACATAATCCTATATATCGAACAGCCTAAAGCCTCTACAAAAAAACTCAGAGGTGATAAATGATTCTGGCAAATTTGCAGGATACGAAATCAGCACATAAATCAGTAGCATTTCTGTACTCCAATAGTGAACATGCAGAAAAAGAAATCAAGAAAGCTAGCCCATTTACACTAGCCCCCCCAAAATAAAATACTTAGAAATAAAGTTATTCAAGGATGTGAAAAATCTCTACGATGAGAACTACAAACCATTGTTGAGAGAAATTAAAAAGGACACAAGAAGGTATGCCATGCTCTTGAATTGGAAGAATCAACATTGTGAAAATGTCCATACTACCCAAATTGATATACAAATTCAATGCAATCCCCATCAAAATTCCAATGACATTTTCATCAGAAATGGAAAAAACTATCCTAACACTTATATGGAATAACAAAAGACCATGCATAGCCAAAACAATTCTGAGCAAAAGAAATAAAGCTGGAGGCATAACACAACCTGACTTTAAACTATACTACAAAGCTATAATAACCAAAACTGCATGGTACTGGCATAAAAACATACACATGGATCAATGAATAGAGAACCCAGAAATCAACCCATACATCTACAGCCATCTGATCATTGACAAATGCACCAAGTCTATACACTGGGAAAGAGACTGCTTCTTCATCCAATGGTGCTGGTATAACTGGATATCCATACACAGGAGAATGAAACTTGACCCATACTGTTCACCATATACCAATATCAGCTCAAAATGGATTAAAGAATTAAATATACACCCTGAAACAATAAAACTTCTTAAAGAAAACATAGGGGAAACACTCCAGGAAGTTGGACAGGGCACAGACTTCATGAATACAACCTCAAAAGCATGGGCAACCAAAGGAAAAATAAAGAAATGGGATTATATCAAACTAAAAAGCTTCTGCACAGTAAAAGTAGCAATTAACAAAGTGAAAAGACAACCAACAGAGTGGAAGAAAATATTTGCAAAATATACATCTGACAAAGGATTAATATCCAGAATATACAATGAAGTGAAACAACTTTACAGCAAAAAAAAACAAGTAACCCAATTAAAAATTGGGCAAAGGAGCTAAGTAGGCATTTCTCAAAGGAAGATATACGAATGGCCAACAGACACATGAAAAAATGCTGAATATTGCTCAGCATTTGGGAAATGCAAATCAAAACCACACTCAGATACCACCTCACTTCAGTAAGCATGGCTAATATGCATAAGACTGAATGATAAATGCTGGTGAGGTTGCAGAGAAAAAGGAACTCTCATATACTGTTGGTGGGACTGCAAAATGGTGCAGCCTTTATGGTAAATGGTATTGACGTTCCTCAAACAATTGCAGATACATCTACCATATGACCCAGCTATTCCACTGCTGGGTATATACCCAGAGGAATGGAAATCATCAAGTCAGAGGGATACCTGTACTCCAATGTTCATTGCAGCACTATTTACAATAGCCAAGAGTTGGAACCAGCCCAAATGTCCATCATTAGATAAGTGGATAAGGAAAATGTGGTATATCTACACAATGGAATACTACTGTATTATAAAAAAAAATGAAATACTGCTCTTCTCAATAACATGGATGGACTTAGAGAAAATTATATTAAGTGAAACAAGTCAGACACAGAAAGAGAAATACCACATGTTCTCACTTATTTGTGGAAGCTAAAAATAAATAAATACACAAACAAATGGGAGGGGCAGGAAAAAGACAACAATCACAATTCCTTGAAGTTGTTAAGACAAGTGAACAGATATGAGGTTTATGGGATGGAGAGGGGAAGGAGGATTTGGTAAAGGGATACAAAAATCAGCCACATTGTATATTGACAAAATTAAATTTAAAAAAAGTAAATCATATAAACTTAAAATAAAATAAATTATATTCAAAACAAAACAAAAGAAAAAACATCCATAATGCTTCTGATTTTTACCTGCATATTTGGAAATTATAATTCTAATAGTCATCTACTTAAAATTTTGGATTCCTTATTTGTCACTTAACATACCATGGCATTTTCTTTTATGGCTGCACAGTGTTCTGTGAGGTAAACGTGGTTTAACGTTTCATTATAGTTGGTAATTAAGATTTAGACTCTTCCATTTATTGCTTGAGTCTTGACATTTTTTCTTTATTAATTCCTCTCTGTGTCAAAAGACTTCTTATAAATATTACGAAATCTGGTTAACTAACCACAAATGCCTAATTGTTATAAGCTCTCAAAAAAAAACAATCTTGGCTGGCTGGTTAGTACATTTGGTTAGAGCATGGTGCTGATAACACGAAGGTCTAGGGTTCGATCCCTGTGCCAACCAGCTATAAAAAAGAAAATCGGGGCCGGCCCGGTGGCGCACTGGAGAGTGCGCCGCTTGGGAGCGCGGTGGCGCTCCCGCTGAGGGTTCGGATCCCATATGGAGACCAGTTCCCGCTCACTGGCTGAGCGCGGTGCGGGCGCAACACCGAGGGTTGCGATCCTGTTACCGGTCAGTAAAAAATGAAAAAAAAAAAAAAATCGAATAAATACATAAATAATCTTAAGACTTTATGCAATGGATTTTTTTCCCCTAAGGGTTTGCAGGTTTTCACCTTTCAGCTTTTTGGAAGATGAAAACAATAAAATAACTTTCAGTTTCAGTTATCTGTTGATGTTTAACAAATTACCTCAAAACTTAAACAATAAGCATTCTACAGTTTGAGCTAGGTTCATCTGGATGGTTCTGCTTTTGCCTGTGGTCACTCATGTGGTTGCATGTAACTGTTATGTTAGCTATGACTGACATGTTTGGGCCTCTCTCTTCATTTAGCCTTTCCAACAAAGTAGCTAGACTTTTTACCTAGAGGTTCAGGGCTCCTAGAATGCAAAAATGGAAGCTGCCAGATTAGACACAGAACTGGCAAAGTGTCTGTTGCCTAAAGTGCGTAACTTGGCCAGACTAGATTTAAAGGGAAGGGACTACTGGGAGGTGGTGGTGTTTTGGGGCCACCAGTGTAATAGATTATTACAAATGGTATCTCATAGTCATTTTAATTTGCATTTCTCAGGCTACTAGTGGAGTTAAACATTTTTTCCTATATATACTTCATTTTTCTTTTCTGTGAAATGTGTCAAGTTTTTGTACACTTTTGAGTAGTTTGTCTTTTCATATTGATTTGTAGACATTCTATAATCTTGACATTAATCCTTTGTTGTAATAAAGATGTGTTACAAACATCTTTGGCCAGTCTTCACTGTTTTTATGATATTTTTGATAAATGAAAGTTCTTAATTTAATCGTTAAATTTATCAGTCTTTTATGGTTTATGATCTTTGGTCTTTCCCTCTTCCAGCACATAAAATATTCTTGTACANCAAATAACAAAAATTAGAAATGAAAAAGGTGATATTACAACTGATACCTCAGAAGTACAAGAAATCATTAGTGACTAGTATAAACAACTATGTGCCAACAAATTTGAAAATCTGGAGGAAATAGATAAATTTCTGGACACTCACAAACTGCCAAAACTGAGCCAAGAAGATGTAGAATATCTGAACAGACCAGTAACAATAAAAGAGATTGAAGGCTCTCAACAAAGAAAAGCCCAGGACCAGATGGTTTCACTGCAGAATTCTATCAAACCTTCAAAGAGGAGTTGATACCAATTCTCTACAAACTATTCCAAAAGATTCAAACAGACGCATTTCTCCCAAACTCATTCTATGAAGCAAACATCACCCTGATACCAAAACCAGACAAAGATACAACAAAAAAAGAAAACTACAGGCCAATATCCTTGATGAATATAGATGCAAAAATCTTCAATAAAATACCAGCCAACAGGATACAGCAACATATATGCATAATTATACAGCATGATCAAGTGGGATTCATCCCAGGGATGCAAGGTTGGTTCAGCATACACAAATCAATAAATGTGATACACCACATCAATAAAATCAAACACAAAGACCATATGATCATTTCTATAGACACTTGAAAAAGCATTTGACAAATTCAACATTCGTTCATGATAAAGACTCTCTACAAGTTAGGTATAGGTGGAAAGTATCTCAACATAATTAAAGCCATATATGATAAGCCCACTGCCAATATCATCCTGAATGGGGAAAAGCTGCAAGGTTTTCCCTTAAGAACAGGAACTAGACAAGGATGCCCACTCTCACCACTCCTATTCAACATAATGTTGGAAGTACTAGCCAGAGCAGTCAAAGAAGAGAAGGAAATAAAGGGTATCCAGATCGGAAAAGAAGAAGTCAAACTGTCCCTGTATGGAGATGACATAATCCTATATATCGAACAGCCTAAAGCCTCTACAAAAAAACTCAGAGGTGATAAATGATTCTGGCAAATTTGCAGGATACGAAATCAGCACATAAATCAGTAGCATTTCTGTACTCCAATAGTGAACATGCAGAAAAAGAAATCAAGAAAGCTAGCCCATTTACACTAGCCCCCCCAAAATAAAATACTTAGAAATAAAGTTATTCAAGGATGTGAAAAATCTCTACGATGAGAACTACAAACCATTGTTGAGAGAAATTAAAAAGGACACAAGAAGGTATGCCATGCTCTTGAATTGGAAGAATCAACATTGTGAAAATGTCCATACTACCCAAATTGATATACAAATTCAATGCAATCCCCATCAAAATTCCAATGACATTTTCATCAGAAATGGAAAAAACTATCCTAACACTTATATGGAATAACAAAAGACCATGCATAGCCAAAACAATTCTGAGCAAAAGAAATAAAGCTGGAGGCATAACACAACCTGACTTTAAACTATACTACAAAGCTATAATAACCAAAACTGCATGGTACTGGCATAAAAACATACACATGGATCAATGAATAGAGAACCCAGAAATCAACCCATACATCTACTGCATGGTACTGGCATAAACCAAAACTGCATGGTACTGGCATAAAAACATACACATGGATCAATGAATAGAGAACCCAGAAATCAACCCATACATCTACAGCCATCTGATCATTGACAAATGCACCAAGTCTATACACTGGGGAAGAGACTGCTTCTTCATCCAATGGTGCTGGTATAACTGGATATCCATACACAGGAGAATGAAACTTGACCCATACTGTTCACCATATACCAATATCAGCTCAAAATGGATTAAAGAATTAAATATACACCCTGAAACAATAAAACTTCTTAAAGAAAACATAGGGGAAACACTCCAGGAAGTTGGACAGGGCACAGACTTCATGAATACAACCTCAAAAGCATGGGCAACCAAAGGAAAAATAAAGAAATGGGATTATATCAAACTAAAAAGCTTCTGCACAGTAAAAGTAGCAATTAACAAAGTGAAAAGACAACCAACAGAGTGGAAGAAAATATTTGCAAAATATACATCTGACAAAGGATTAATATCCAGAATATACAATGAAGTGAAACAACTTTACAGCAAAAAAAAACAAGTAACCCAATTAAAAATTGGGCAAAGGAGCTAAGTAGGCATTTCTCAAAGGAAGATATACGAATGGCCAACAGACACATGAAAAAATGCTGAATATTGCTCAGCATTTGGGAAATGCAAATCAAAACCACACTCAGATACCACCTCACTTCAGTAAGCATGGCTAATATGCATAAGACTGAATGATAAATGCTGGTGAGGTTGCAGAGAAAAAGGAACTCTCATATACTGTTGGTGGGACTGCAAAATGGTGCAGCCTTTATGGTAAATGGTATTGACGTTCCTCAAACAATTGCAGATACATCTACCATATGACCCAGCTATTCCACTGCTGGGTATATACCCAGAGGAATGGAAATCATCAAGTCAGAGGGATACCTGTACTCCAATGTTCATTGCAGCACTATTTACAATAGCCAAGAGTTGGAACCAGCCCAAATGTCCATCATTAGATGAGTTGATAAGGAAAATGTGGTATATCTACACAATGGAATACTACTGTATTATAAAAAAAAATGAAATACTGCTCTTCTCAATAACATGGATGGACTTAGAGAAAATTATATTAAGTGAAACAAGTCAGACACAGAAAGAGAAATACCACATGTTCTCACTTATTTGTGGGAGCTAAAAATAAATAAATACACAAACAAATGGGAGGGGCAGGAAAAAGACAACAATCACAATTCCTTGAAGTTGTTAAGACAAGTGAACAGATATGAGGTTTATGGGATGGAGAGGGGAGGGAGGATTTGGTAAAGGGATACAAAAATCAGCCACATTGTATATTGACAAAATTAAATTTAAAAAAAGTAAATCATATAAACTTAAAATAAAATAAATTATATTCAAAACAAAACAAAAGAAAAAACATCCATAATGCTTCTGATTTTTACCTGCATATTTGGAAATTATAATTCTAATAGTCATCTACTTAAAATTTTGGATTCCTTATTTGTCACTTAACATACCATGGCATTTTCTTTTATGGCTGCACAGTGTTCTGTGAGGTAAACGTGGTTTAACGTTTCATTATAGTTGGTAATTAAGATTTAGACTCTTCCATTTATTGCTTGAGTCTTGACATTTTTTCTTTATTAATTCCTCTCTGTGTCAAAAGACTTCTTATAAATATTACGAAATCTGGTTAACTAACCACAAATGCCTAATTGTTATAAGCTCTCAAAAAAAAATAATCTTGGCTGGCTGGTTAGTACATTTGGTTAGAGCATGGTGCTGATAACACCAAGGTCTAGGGTTCGATCCCTGTGCCAACCAGCTATAAAAAAGAAAATCGGGGCCGGCCCGGTGGCGCACTGGAGAGTGCGCCGCTTGGGAGCGCGGTGGCGCTCCCGCTGAGGGTTCGGATCCCATATGGAGACCAGTTCCCGCTCACTGGCTGAGCGCGGTGCGGGCGCAACACCGAGGGTTGCGATCCTGTTACCGGTCAGTAAAAAATGAAAAAAAAAAAAAAATCGAATAAATACATAAATAATCTTAAGACTTTATGCAATGGATTTTTTTCCCCTAAGGGTTTGCAGGTTTTCACCTTTCAGCTTTTTGGAAGATGAAAACAATAAAATAACTTTCAGTTTCAGTTATCTGTTGATGTTTAACAAATTACCTCAAAACTTAAACAATAAGCATTCTACAGTTTGAGCTAGGTTCATCTGGATGGTTCTGCTTTTGCCTGTGGTCACTCATGTGGTTGCATGTAACTGTTATGTTAGCTATGACTGACATGTTTGGGCCTCTCTCTTCATTTAGCCTTTCCAACAAAGTAGCTAGACTTTTTACCTAGAGGTTCAGGGCTCCTAGAATGCAAAAATGGAAGCTGCCAGATTAGACACAGAACTGGCAAAGTGTCTGTTGCCTAAAGTGCGTAAGTTGGCCAGACTAGATTTAAAGGGAAGGGACTACTGGGAGGTGGTGGTGTTTTGGGGCCACCAGTGTAATAGATTATTACAAATGGTATCTCATAGTCATTTTAATTTGCATTTCTCAGGCTACTAGTGGAGTTAAACATTTTTTCCTATATATACTTCATTTTTCTTTTCTGTGAAATGTGTCAAGTTTTTGTACACTTTTGAGTAGTTTGTCTTTTCATATTGATTTGTAGACATTCTATAATCTTGACATTAATCCTTTGTTGTAATAAAGATGTGTTACAAACATCTTTGGCCAGTCTTCACTGTTTTTATGATATTTTTGATAAATGAAAGTTCTTAATTTAATCGTTAAATTTATCAGTCTTTTATGGTTTATGATCTTTGGTCTTTCCCTCTTCCATTAACGATTAAATTAAGAACTTTCATTTATCAGTCTTTTATGGTTTATGATCTTTGGTCTTTCCCTCTTCCAGCACATAAAATATTGAAAGTTCTTAATTTAATCGTTAAATTTATCAGTCTTTTATGGTTTATGATCTTTGGTCTTTCCCTCTTCCAGCACATAAAATATTCTTGTACATCATCTTCTAAATGTTTTATAGTTCTGTCTTTTACATGGAGAATTGATTTTGGGGATTGGTGTGAAACAAGGGTCTCATTTCATTTTTTGTGGGGGGGACCACAAGTGGCCTTTTTTTACACTATATTTTTGGCTTAGTGTCACCATTTCTTAAATGTCATATCTCCTCCTTCCTGAATCCCTTTGTTATTTTCCTGGAGCACAAGTATGCAGTTCTGGAAAGAAGCTACTTAAGAGGAAATCAGTATGTAATTGAGCATTTCTACAAATAATGTGATTGAACAGCTGAAATTCTTCTGCAAGGAGATAACACTTATGCTGACATGTCAAATATTTGAAGCCAGCCATATAAAGAGCCAGCAAAAGATTGTTCTTGGCAGAGGAAATAGCCAAGTATTCCTATCAACTGGAAAAAGAGGCACTTAGAAATGTAGTAAAAATGAAAAGCTGAACAAGAAAGTCATGGTTCAAAATGAAATAAAATGAGGCATGATTTGAGGAGCTGAATATTCAAAAGGAGATTCCATTGGCCTGTACACTTAGAACACTCCCTTTCAAGTATCTGGTCTAGTGACCATAGGCTGACATCTTACTTTCTTTGAATTTAATCATATATCCTGTTTCTACAGTGACAAGTACTTACATATTTTATACTTGTGGACCTTCTGTTATCTGACTAAATCTATAAACAAAGCATGGAAGATCCAGTTTCTGAAAAGAATACAAATGCTAAAACCTTGAAGATATGAAAGAAGTGTTATAGCTGTTAAATGTTGGATGGTGAAGGGGAGGTGTGGAGGTGGAAGGAAGTGTTGGATACTGATTTTCTCATTTTACAGAGTGGAGATTCTAGAGATACAGTCTAAAGTAATGGATCAAATAGAGATTACAGTTATTCAGAGTTTGAAAGATAACATATTTAAGAATTAAAGGCTTAACTAAGAACAACTCTAAAGGATGCTAAGTGAGGTAAATTCTATCACAGGGAGGAAAACACTGAATCTTGCTCAATAAATAAATATGTAACTAATATTGCAGTAATAGAGGTTTAAACATATTTAAAGTTGTGGCAGTAATGCTAGAATATCTAAAGTCAGAAATGGAGAAGATGTTTTCTTTTTTATTTCTTTCTATAACTGTATTTCTAGCTCTGTGTTTATTACTTTTCAAATAATACAAATAGAATTTAAAAGAAATAAAGCTATAATTCTATGAAAGAAGAATTGAAACAGTTGTGGAAAACTAAAGAACATCTGAACATCTAGGATAGACTTATGAATGTTACATACCTTATATATCCATTTATATACTATCCATATCAAGGAAATTTGTACCTCATGGTAGTTTAATGGAACCTACTGAATTTGAGTTATAAAATTAAACTCATGACAATATCATAGAAACATTCATTCATTTGACAAATAGTGATTAGTGGAGTAAATCTCATATTGTTACTCTTCTATGTCTGTCCCTGGTGTGCTTCAAGGTGGTCTAAAAGAAAGCTAACAGTGTTATTTGTAGTATACAGTATTGAAACCAGAAAGAATTTTTGAGGTCATCATTAGTCCATTTCTGTTGCTTTTGGCAAAATACTTGAAACTGGGTGATATAAAGAATACAAAATTTATTGCTTACCGTTTCAGAGGCTGGGAAGTCCAGAGTCCGGGGAACACAGCTGGTGAAGCCTTTCTTTGGTGGTGGCTTCAGTTATGGCAGGGTATCACATTGCAAAATGGTGGAGCAGAGAGAGCAAGAGAGAGCAAGAAAGACTCTCCTTCTCATCTTCTAAAGCCCTCAGAACCACACCCCTGACCACCATTTTTAATCCATTCACTACTGCATGGTCCTAACAATCCAATCACCTCTTCAAGGATCCACCTTTCAATTACCATAATAGGATTTCCCATCCTCTAACAGTCACAGTGGGGCTAAGTTTCAAATACATAAAACTTGGGGGACACAATTCAAGCTTCAGTGAGTTTGTGGGGGACATAATTCAATCCACTACAATCATCTTCAATGACAGGAAGCTTTTTCTATAACACATATAACCAGGAGTCATAATCTCCGTGAACAGGATTTCAGACATGTGGTTTTTGAGAAGATACCTCTCCCCAGGTGATGCTGGTATACACCCTACGCACTAGAATAGAGTTACAATGAACCTTCTTCCAGAGAGCACACAAAAAAGTTAGGTTTATCTGTATGCATTTTTCCCTACTACTTTTTTACTATCATTTCCTATAACACCCTTGAAAAGCACTTACTTATGTTACCTCTCTGAAAGTCAGGGGACATCACAAACAAATATTTACTGCGCTCTTTGACCAATGATTACCTCCAATCATTCACTTACGTGTTATTCTTGTTTAATCTTGTTGCCTCTATTCTTATCATCCTCTAGTAACTTTAGGATTAGAAATCTCCCTCATACCTAAACAGCCTGAGTCCTGCTAGAGCCTATTGCTAACTATGTTCCTTGGGGCCAGTACCACATTCTCTGCTCAGGTGAGATAGTGGTGTGGCTCCAAATCCAGACTTCAAGAAGGCTAGCCCAAAAAAAGAAAAAGAAAAAGAAAAAAGAAGGCTAGCCCACAGGAATTGCATTTAATCTGAGAAAAGACAAAAACAAAAACACATACCCCCCAAGGGGCATAAAGAATAAGTACGATCTGTAATAAGGTATATGCTAATAATATTAATTTGATTGACATATGTCAACATTGAACACAAAATATGTATAATCTAATATAGAACAAAATATATATAATCAAAATATATAATATATAATCAAAATATAGAACAAGTTATATCATTCAATAAATTTTTAAAAATTAATTTAATTAAACTAATTTTTAAAATAATAATAATAAAATCAGCAGTAAACCCTGAAAAGTGACCAGTCCTGACCAAGTCCTGAAAAGATACCTGTACTTTCTTAGGCCACCCTTCCCTTCACTAGCTGACAGAACTAAACCTCAAATTCCCCTTCGACATTAAACCTCAGTACCTTATCAATCCCACAGTATATAGGGACCTCAAGCTATCATTCCCCCAAGAGTCCAGTGAGCCCCTATTCTGCAGCAAATGTCATTTAACGGGGTTCAAAATACATCATAACCAGAGCTTAAGGTACTTAGCCAAGTTTTCCATTCCTAGCATCTATACCAAGGTAATCTCTCATATGAGAGGTAATCCTTTAAAATGACAATAAGGGTCACAAAACATACATACTCACTAACAGAACCTGCTACTCAAAGTCTTTGGGGTAGAAAACTTTAAAAATGAAATGAATAAGCCAAATCCCAGCTCATTCCAAAAATGATTAAAATTAACCCTAGTTCCAGGACTTTTCCCCAGGCTCACCTAATCCCTCTAGCACCCACCAAATCACAGGATTCTTCTCAAGACCAGGTGGAAGGGTCCATCCATCACTTCCTTCAGGAGACTCACTCAGGCCTAAAAAGTGCCTCTTGGCTTCCTAGACATTCTTATTTTTTTATTTTATTTTATTTTTCGTGTCCGGCAACGGACCGCAACCCTCAGTGTCGCGCCCGTACCGGACCGGGACCNATAGGATTTCCCATCCTCTAACAGTCACAGTGGGGCTAAGTTTCAAATACATAAAACTTGGGGGACACAATTCAAGCTTCAGTGAGTTTGTGGGGGACATAATTCAATCCACTACAATCATCTTCAATGACAGGAAGCTTTTTCTATAACACATATAACCAGGAGTCATAATCTCCGTGAACAGGATTTCAGACATGTGGTTTTTGAGAAGATACCTCTCCCCAGGTGATGCTGGTATACACCCTAGGTGAGAACCACTCATCTCATCCAGCTTCTTCATTTATAGAAGTGGAAACACCGACACTGTTGTTCACATAGCTAATGAGTGGCAGAACCTAGATTGGCTCCTAGTATCATGTGTTTTTTAATGCTCTAGTTTTGAAAAACTGATCTCTCTACTTCTGCTGCTGCATGTGGTTTTCATAATCTAGAGAGCTTTCCTGACTTATTCTGCATATTTTAGCTTATATGCTTTCTTTCTTTTAAAAGCTCAGCTCCTTCTAAAACATACTGTCTCCTTCTTAAAGAGACTTTCAATCAGCCTTCCTCTTTTCAGCCTGTTACCCTTGTTTTTAGTAATACCCAGTGTTTTCAATTCCTGAGCTAAAAGCAATCAGCCTGCTTCTGAATTAGGATTCTGCTTTCTTCATGCTAAATCAGTTACAAGTCCATCCACCTACTTTCCAACATCCAAAATTTTATCTTTCCTTTCTAATTTTATTTATCCCTGTATTTCTGTACCTTTTCATATTCCTTTCCTGCTATTCCTTTACTGTAGAATTCACCAACTTTATCAAAGCTCCGATTTTATTTTTACAAGTCTCAAGTCATTTCAGTGAAGAATCACTGATATATTAGTAAAGCAACAAAATGAAGTGACCTCTTAAAATTTACATTGCATATATGATGAAACTTTTGTTGATATCTTCTTACTGAAACCTTGTACTTTTAAAAAAATTTCAGTTTTTTAAATTGAAACATAATTGATTATACATATTTGTAAGGTACAGAGTTGAATATCAATACCCATGTACATATATGATGATCAAGTCAGGATAATTAGTATATTCATCATTACAAAACATAATAATTCTTTGTGACCCTTAACCAATTTCTCGCTAACCCTCCTTCCCCTCCCTCTTTCCCACCTCTAGGAACCACAGTTCTCTCCTTTTCAAAGTCCAGTGTACTATTGTGATTCTTTGTTTCTTTCTCTTTCTTTTTTTTCCCTTTGAGACCTTGTAATTTTGTGAGAGGATTAAATTTGACAAAAATTTAGATAAATATACCTGTCTCCTATTCTTCCTTTTCTTGGGTATAGGAAAGTTCTCCCTTTGCTAGTGGTCTTCAGTGAAATTAAATTTGCACTTTTCTGGTTTCCTTTGTAGAACTCAAAGTAAAATGTACAGTTTCCATAGGGGGCAGAAAAACTTTGTTTGGGGAGAAGTTGGATGATAGTTATAATAATGATTACTGTTATTTATTGGTCACTTCTCTGTACCATTTGCTTTAAAAAAATTATCTTTTATTAATCCTCAAAATGCCATAGTGTTACCGAACTGAATGTAATTCATTTGCCTACCTGCAACAAAGAGCCAAACACTAAGTCACGGTTCTTTGCAGTAGGAAGAAAAGTTTATTGGCAAATGATGATATGGGAAATTTGCATCTGAAATTCGTATTGTCTGTTTGCTTTAAAAAAATTATCTTTTATTAATCCTCAAAATGCCATAGTGTTACCGAACTGAATGGAATTCATTTGCCTACCTGCAACAAAGAGCCAAACACTAAGTCACGGTTCTTTGCAGTAGGGAGAAAAGTTTATTGGCAAATGATGATATGGGAAATTTGCATCTGAAATTCGTATTGTCTGTGGCAGCAAAAATGGTATATTTATGGAGAAGTGGTCAGGGGTGGGGCGAGGATCTGCTCAGGCACAAGCCATCTGCATGCTTCTGCAGGTTCAGAAAATATTGGGATCTGGAGGCAGAGTTTTTGGTCATTTGTGCAATTTCAGTAGAGAGAACTTTGGGCTCAACCTGTCTAGCCTGGTTTGTGTTGGGCCAACCTAACTCTAACGTCTTGAAAAACACCCTTATGCACACAACTGTGACTTCTGCACCAGTGGCCTTATTTTAAAAAGGCAGATCAGAAGAACAGAATGAGAGGTTAGTTATGGAATTTTACTGAGAGAATGAGCAATTTAAACGGAATAAATTTTAACTGAAAAGTCAGAGTTACATAAGTAGGTATTGTCTCCTTTTTACAAATGATGAAATAAACTTTTCTAAGGTTAAGTAACTTGCCCAATGTTAGTTAGTGTTTGGCACACTATTCAAACTTTGTCCGATTCTAAAATTCATTCTTTTTCCACTTTTCCACTTTGTTAGAATCATACTTGTTTTAATAACAACACTGATAGCTGACACTTATATAGCACTTATTCTGTATCAGATAGTATTTTAAGCTCTTTTTACATATTGACATATTTAATTCTCACCTTATGAGATAGGCACCATTATTATCTTCTTTTATGGAGGTCAGAGAGATTAAATAACTTGTTCAACGTCAACTACTTACAGCTATAATGAGTGGAGCCAGGATTCTGACACAGTTGTTTGGATGTCATTGGAATATATGAGAACGTTTGCATTTGTTTTAATTACTGAATCTGTTAAAAGGGCTGTCCACTTTAAACATAGTAAATAAATATTTGGGGTTTTTTTCCTCAGAGCTCTGAAAAGGTAATGTGAAAAATAAACATCTTCCCACAGTTTAAGGCTTCTAGTTAGTACACCAACCCTTGCTGAGGAAAAGTGAATAAATGGAGGTCAAGGAAGTAGGAGGAAAGGAAAGGGGAGTACTCCACATGTACCTATCTGTATTAGAATTCTAGCATTAACACTTGCAGACTGAGAAAAGCAAAGAAATCTCTGAAGTATCCTCTTTTTTTTTTTTTTGGCTGCTGGCTTGGTGTAGGGATCTGAACCCTTGATGTTGGTGTGTTATCAGCACCATGCTCTAACCAACTGAGTAACTGGCCAGCTCAGAAGTACCCCCTTAATTCTGTTTGCTGTACTCTTTAATGTTTCTAATTCCAGGAGAGATAATAATATGATTTCATCCAGTCTTAACTATATCAGGAGGCTGAAGATAGCATGCGTTAATCTTGGCAAGCTTTTACAAAACATTTCTTAT
Organism: Galeopterus variegatus; assembly: GCF_000696425.1. Lineage (NCBI taxonomy): Eukaryota > Metazoa > Chordata > Mammalia > Dermoptera > Cynocephalidae > Galeopterus > Galeopterus variegatus. The sequence continues at coordinate 304,221 of NW_007727639.1, forward strand.
GTCTAGAGTTAAACATTTGGATCTGTTAGAACACTGCCTGTGTCTAACTTGGGATTTGCTTTTTCTGTGTCTGACACCATAAGACATTCAAAAGGAAGGAAGCCACTCTGAGGTTCCTGTTGATGCTTTTTCTTTCTGGCGTTAAACTTCTTGCTTATTAGGTTTGCCCCCTTCTTCCCCCACTCCCCTCCCTAAAAGGAAAATAGTAGAGTCCTTCAGCAGATATTTTGTTCTTTCTCCCTATAACCAGTATGTTCCATTGGCAGTCTGACTTCATTAGTTCAAACACTTAGCTATGAATAATTCCTTTTTCATTCTGATGATTGTTTTATTTTAATGCTTATGATTTAGGAAGGAACATATTTAATTTCTTCCTTTTTTTGCTTATTAAGATTTTTGTGATTTGGTTTGTGCATCTAGTGTCTATGACTTCCATAAAAGATAGCTAGGTGTATAAACTTCCTAAAATGTCTCAATTTTCCACACCTCAAAAAAAGGTTATGTTTAAAACATTCTTAGTTTGTATTAAATTATATAAAACATTTTTTTATTTAAAGTTAAAAAAATTTAAGGTATTCTATTAATGTTCTCTCAATTCTGTAAACTTGTAACCTTGATTTTCAGTGGCTTTCAGGTGAAAAGTTTAAAACAAAACAGTCTATATTCTTCAACACACGCATCAAGCACATGACAGAGTGCCTGCCATAAAGTGAGTACTCAACAAGTGATAGCTATTGTTGATGCAGTTTTGTGATTATTCATCACAAAACTGAAAAGATTAATGCCTGAGTAGTATAGTAAAAGAGTCAAAGACATTGATTTAGGTAATGTGCTTATACATTGTTTACTTCATTTATTTGTTAAGAGACTAGCCTCTGTTGCTTGGAATTTTTAAAAATAGCACTAGCTCTCTTCCTCCACTAGTCTCCCTTTTTCAGTTCTAAGTATTATTTTCCATCTAGCATGCCATTTAATCCTAGGAAAAAGACACTTGTAGTCCAGAACAACAGGACATAAAGCTACTTTAAATAAACATATCCTTTTGTCTTGGCTGTTTAGAAGTGGGGCCTCAAACTTTGCCTAATCTGGAAAATTGTGTTTGAGATTTAACCAGTAAGGCAAAGACAGCTGGCACACATCAGTTTGCTGAGCTGCTCCTCTCAGCAAAAACCTCCTTGATGGCATTATTTACAGTCATAAAAGATACATGATTGTGTTTTGAGAAGGTATGAGGTGATTGTGAAGATTAGCGTCATGCTTATTTTAATATCAGTATAGTGCTGTGTACATTCCCATTGTACAACTGAAAGAGTGAATGGGTGAGCAAGTGAGTGCAAGAAGAAAACAAATTTATATTTTAGCTGCAGGACAGTCATCCAGAATAAAGAGTCATCTAGTCCAAATGTCAGTAGGCTGAGTTGAGAGACCCTGCTCTGTGGAATGCTGACCTGAAATTGGAGCTATTTTATGAGTGTAAGGTGGCAAGTCCATGTCTAAGCCAAAAGACAGAAGGAACTGATGTCCCTGATGACATTGTAGAGCTGCTAAAACAGCCCCAGATTGTGTAATTCCAGATACCTGACTGCAAGAAAAAGAAAATACCTAATTTGTTTATACCGGTGGGTTTTTCTTTCCTTAGAAACTGTTACAAATATTAGGGCAGCTAAGAAATAAATTGTCACGAAGAGGACTTAGGCATTGAAAAGAATAAGAAACAGCTTACCATGACATATCTGGGCAAAGAGGCATTTTGTGGAAAGTATACTTGATGAATAAAGGGGTACAAAATCTGGCAAAACATCAAAATTGCTAGGCTACAGTTATAAACTTGCCTGTTGTTGAAAGATATCTTTATATCTTAAAAGAAATTGATACCATTTTGTGGCTCTTTTTAATGAGGCACTTTTCTATCACTATTATAATACATTCATTCTGTGCCAGAATTTGGTCATTTAAACTTCCACTAGATCTGCAGTTAGCTTGAATCACACAGGGACTTAAACTGCTTTATTCTCCATTCCCTGGGGTTGCAAATCCACTAATGGGAAGGAGATGGAGGTAAGCAGTGTAAACATCGTGGAAGAATAAGAGGTAACGTTGGTTGGGCTCTTTGAGATCCTATTTTCATTATGGGGGCAACATCAAAGCTAAAACACTTTGTCTAGCCTTGAAACCCAATTAAAGTGATACTGTCATTTGAGATTATGCCACACTAAGATTTAAGGGACTAAAGCTGTTTGTTCTTACCTAAGAGAATAGAGGTGTATGTATAGCAATAATGGACAGAAACAAAAAATGAAAAATTCAACATAGAAAAATTTCCTAACCATGAAATTGCTTCATGCTCTCAAGAAAGTGGTATTTCTTTGTTATGTACATGTTGGCTTTAGCTGTCACAGAGCAATGCCATATTCACCTAAATTATAGGTGCACTACAAATAGCCATTTGTGGAATACAAGAAGCTTAGTGCACTTGTAAATTTGCACCTGTGACAGCCTGATTCTTACTGCAGAAATTTGGGGGCTGAAATACACCCCTGAACCTTCTAACCCAAATCTTCTATTCTGTTCCATTGCTATTGTAGGAAATTGTATATTAGTAAAAGATACAGATTCTAACCTAAAAGGTTTCAGTCTAATTAAGGACACAGTAAATATATACTTCATCTGTCCACTAATATATCAAACTTAGCATGACTAAAATTGAACTCTTGATTTCCCTTCTAAACTTACAACTACCTCATCTGCCCAGCTCAGTAAATGGCACTCCCATTCTTCCTGTTTCTCAGGAAAGAAATCTCTGGAGTCACCATTGTCTTCTCTCTTTCTCTCCCACCCCAGATCCAACCCATCACCAAATCTAGTCCACTCTTCCTTCTAAATGTATCCCAACCCCTCCCATTTCTTACCACCTTTACTGCTCTCAGCCAACCCAGGTCCTTTTTACCTGTATTAGCTCCTGGGTGTTTACCCAAGTGAAATGAAAATCTGTGTTCACACAAAAACCTGTATATGAGTGTTTACAGTGGCTTTATTCATATTCACTAAAAGCTGGAAATAATCCAAATGGTCCTACTCAGCAAAAAAAGGAACAAACTATTTTGATACATACTCTACATACATGAATTTCAAATGCATTATACTAAGTGAAAGATGCCAGACTCAGAAAGTTACATACTATATGAGTCTATTCATATGACATTGCAGAAAAGGAAAACTACAGAGAGACAGAAACAAATCAGGGGCTGAGGTTGAGGGAGAGGTTGATTACAAAGGAGCATGGGGAATTTTTTGTTATGATGTAATTATCTTAATTTTTATGATTCCCTAACTGTATTGATTTCTCAAAACTTGAAGAACTGTACACTTTGAAGGATGAGTCTTATTGTGTACAAATTGTCCCCTAATTTAGAAAAAGAAAAAATGCATTGTTAGTAATAGCAAAAGATCGAGTCAGTCAGGGTTCAGTGTGGGAAACAGAAACCACTCTAGGTATTTTGCTCAGGAAGGAATTTAATACTAGAAAATAAGTGTGTATAAAAGCTTTGAAAGGGCTGAAGAAGCAAGCTCTAGATTAGACTTCCAGTAGTGACTTCAGAACAACGTAGAACTGATATAGTAAGGGAATAATGCTGAGACCAACACTTGAAGCAGTGTTGGAATCAGGAGCAATCTATTTGCTGCTTCCATACTGTCTCTAAACACCTAGAAAACTACCAGACAGATTCCCATCAGTGAGATCTAGGGGTTAGGAAGGCAGATCAACAAGTCATTGGTGCTTCTGCTGCTGCCACAACTGCTTCTTACCCAGAAAACTAAAAAGTGTCCCCTGGATGTCATTGCTGGAGAGACTTCTCATGTTTTCACCATTGTCCTTGTCAGCAGAAACAAAAAAACGGAGACCTCCAAAATCATGTGAAATAGGGAGAAACCTAATTGACATCCAGAGCACTGTCTGCAGGAGAGTCTAGGATATGTGATTTTTAGCTTCCCAAATTTTATAATTAAATGGAGGATAAAACGGAGGGGGAGTGTGAGCCAAGCCTCAAAAGTCAGCACAGTATCTAAATTTCTACTAATAAAGAGCTGTTTAAATAAGCTAGGGTATGTTATATAGTTGATGGAGGATTTACCCAGGTGGTGGGTGTTCTGGAAGCCAGAATATAATTGCACTAATAAATTCAGGTTATTTAGATGCTGACTCTTAAATCTAGCCTATACTAAAGCCAATATCTTTTAAAGCCAATAGTGCTTTTAAATTTGTGCCACAAACAATGCTGTTTCTTGAAAATAGTTAACTTCTCTTTTGCAAGATTAATTTGAAAATTACAGCACAAGTTAGATAATATAATACATAGAATGCCATACATACTTTTAGAAAAACAAGAATTTCTGAACATGGTAAATAATATAAAAGAGTTCTGTAACAGCTTTCTATGTGAGAACAATCAGCTACACATAAATGATAAGTTTAAATAGAATCAGCAGCAAATATGTTGTAGAACATACTCTTATCTCTTGGCTGTGAAATCCAAACATTGCCTTCCAGACACTGATGGCCTCCTTTCAGATGCATCCTGGTGCACATGTTCCTGTGTGCACATACACACACAGGAATGTGTTTGGGTCGGTTCATTGAAAACTAAATCTCCAGGAAGAAGTATTTTAGTCTGTGAACACAAGTCTTATGTTAAGTTCTGTCCTCTCTTACCCCCACAACATAAAGTTCAACTTAAAAAGTATTTTTAAATAAAACATAAGCCATTTGATTTTTTAAAATTTATAAGCAATGAGATTAGTGAATTGACTCAGAAGCTAAATGGCCAGAGTTCCTCCTAACAGATTTTAATAATTTTTATAGTTTTTCTCAAATGAGGACTCACAATAGCCATTTTAAGTAAACTAGAGAAGCTCTTTCATCTTCATTGCAAGCTTCAGACCCTAAACAAAGCATGAAGCAGGGCAGTGCACTGTTTAATTTTCAAATTGGATTTTTCATTATGTTTTATGATAACTTTTTATTTTTATCAAGTTGCATCTCAGCCTTCTGTTTAGACTCAAAAAGATTTATGGCAAATGATTTGGTTGCTTATTTGGACAAACAAGTGCAATAAATCAGTTTACTCTTTCAATAAAATGTTATTAATAGAACACATTATTCTGTTCAATATTATGTTATCTTTAAAATTAAGCAGAACATTAGTGGCAGTGAAACTAGTTTCAATCAATGCATTCCTGTAATGAAATCTATTGTATGAGAAACTTTTCTTTGTAAGGAGGAAAAATGCCTTTAGCACAACTACCTAGTTCTAACTCTAGATATGGCATTTCACACCTTCTAAAAATTATTTGGTAGGATTCTTTGCATTTGTTTTGGTATTAAGAAGGTAGTTCTTTGAAAGTTACCTGGAAGCAGTTAGACCGTGAATGTTCCTTAAATGATTTTTTTTTTTTAATTGAGGAATTTAGTTGGCACTTGACCTGGCAGGAGCCCAAGCATGTGACTCATTAAAATTAAGGTCGCAGAGGATTGTAAAAAGGCAGAACTGCTGTTAACACCCAGGAGTACAACAATTGCTAATTTCTCTTCTGATCTGATAGAATTTCTGGTTAAAATTTTTAATGGATGAAAAATAATATTCAAATAAGGATATCATTTTTAAGGTTTCAAAATTCATATACTATGAAAACTCATTGGGATTAGAGCTCTGTTTTAAATCTTCAAACACCCACTATACTCCCGATTGAAATTTTAGAGTTATGACTTTAAAATGGAAGGTGGCTGAAGTCTCAGGCTAGTACTAAAGTCTTAGGAGATCTACATGATCACTTAGGAAAACTGTCCAGACTGGCAAATTGTTCTGTTGCTGTTAATATAGCAAAGTGTCTTTAGAGAAAGCTACTGTTTAATAATACAACCTGGAAATTAAGGACCTTTGGATGTTATGAAATTGCATACCCTTAATGAAAAACTCTTGAAAAGTACTTAATAGATGCATTTGTTTGATAACACTGTATTGTCACATGACAGCTTAACGAATCTGGAGATTTGTCAGAGTCCCAATTTTTCTCCCTTACCTTCTACCCTTCTGTATTTTTAATCTGAATGTAAGAAATAGAGATATCTTACTATGGTTTTGTTATCATTAAATTGTTAAACTGTTGTCTTGGGAGATAAGAGTTAGGTTAAAATAAAAAAATTACGAAAAATCTAAGCCATCATATACATTTTATTGGTTTAGGAAAGAGATTCCATAGCCCATCAGACAAATAATTTGAGCATATTGCTATCCAACCCTTGTAGTAAACAAGTGCGCTCTATAGTCACTGAATACCACTGCTATTTTATACCAATACCATTTTATAAAGTCACACTCTCCCCTTCCTGTATTTTAAATGCAGATGATCATCATATTTTTTCATACCAGTGGAAGACTGCTTAAATCTGCATTGAAGTTTTACTTTCACTTTATTGCATAATATAGCAGTGAATTTGGACCTAAGTTTTACCTTTCTTAGTTTCACCTCAAAGCTTTTCAATATTACATTTCTGAAGGAGGATTCATTTTTATGTTATTCATATGTGTGAACACCTATGAACTGTTGGGTTTAATTTCTCTACAACTGGCAATGATCGTATGTGGACCCTTTGGCAGCAGAGTGGCAGGGAGAAACTATTTGGTTATCTCTGTAATGTACTTTTTTTTTTTCTTTTTCCCAACATTTTAACATCATCTATGTTTATGAGGGATATTGATCTGTAGTTTTCTCATGATGGTTTTGTCTGGTTTGGGTTTGAGGGTAAATGAATTGGAAATTGTTTACTACTTTTTCTGTTTTCTGAGTCAATGCATGATTTTATTATTTTTTTAAATTATTGATGGAATTCACCTCTGAAGCCATCAGGAATGGAGTTTTCTTTGTGAGAATATTTTTAATTACTACTTCAATTTCTTTCATTTATATCAGGGTATTAAAATTTTCTATTTTGTCTTCAGTTTGGTAGTTTCTGTTTTTTAAGGAATTTGCCCATTGCAACTAAGATGTTGTATTAGTAGCATTAAGCATTTATAATATTCCTTTATTGTCTTGATAATGTCTGTGGCATCTGTACCCATGTGCCCCTTTTTCATTTTTTTTTTTTTTTTTTTTTTAAAGATGACCGGTAAGGGGATCTTAACCCTTGACTTGGTGTTGTCAGCACCACGCTCACCCAGTGAGCAACCGGCCATCCCTATATGGGATCCGAACCCTCAGCGGGAGTGCCGCCGCGCTCCCAAGCAGTGCATTCTCCAGTGCGCCACCAGGCCGGCCCATCAGTCATTTACTTCTAATTTAATTCCCTTATGGTCAGAAAATGTACTTTCCACAGTTTCAATCCTTTCAAAGTATTGTGATGTGTGTTATATCTTATGATATATATGACTTACGTTGGTAAATATTTCATCTACACGTAAAAAAAAAATTGAAATTATTGGATGGAGTGTTCTATATATCTGTATATATATCAATGGGGTCAATATTTTTATACTGTTATTCATGTCTTCTTTATACCTATTGATTTGGGGTCTACTTTTTCCATCAATTACTAAGAAAGCTTTGGAATTTCCAACTAAGACTGTGGATTTGTTTATGTTACCTTTTATTTCTGTTTATCTTACCACTATGTACAAGGGTACTTCAGAAAGTTCATGGAAAAATGGAATTAAAAGGAATAATAATAATAATAGGAATAATAGGAATGGATAATAGGAATCTTTCCATGAACTTTTCAAAGACCCCTCGTATTTTGAACTTCAATTATTAGATGTATTTACATTTAGGATTGTTAAGTATTCTTGGTGCATTAATTCCTTATCATTTTGAAATATTCCTCTTTATCTCTGCTGTCATTAGTTCTTCTGAAGTATACCTGTATGGTATTAATATAGCCACTCCAGCTTTCTTACATTTTAGCATTCACAGATACATCCTTTTCCATCATTGTACTTTTACCTCATCTTTGTCTTTATAATTAAAGTAGGGTTCTCATAGATAGTGAATAGTTGGGTTTTGCTTTATAATGCAGTTTAACAATCTCTGGTTATCAAGTTAGTGGGATTTAAATCTAACATCTTATAATTTATTTTCTGTTTTTCACTATTTTTTCAGTTTCTTTAGGTTTTTCTCTCTCCTTTGATTAAGTAGTTTTAGTGTTTATTATCTCTATTTTGGGCTCATTATCTTAATTTTTTCAGTTATTTCTCTAGGGTCTGCAATATGCACCTTTAGAAGTCTGTTTTCAAATGATATTTTACTACTTCATGTATAATGTACAATGTATAACTTCTCAACAGAATATTTTCATTATTCCCTTTCATCCTTTCTGCTATTATTGTCATATATTTACTTCTACTTATGTTCTAAACTCTAATTTTTTGTTATTGTAATTGCATTAAATAGTCAGTTATTTTAAATAGATTTTAAATATGAAAACATACTGCTTACGTTTCCATTTCTGGCAATCTGCGTTCATTTTTATAGATACAGGTTTCCATCTATTATCATTTTATATATGTAGATGTTTGTTTATTGTCATGCAGGTAGGTCTTTGGCAATAAATTCTTTTATCTTTTGTTTATATGAAATTGTCTATTTCACTTTCAGTATTTAAAGGAAATTTTTGTCAGTTATACAACTCTAGCTTAGCAGTCTGTTTTATTCCTTCCATTCACCACTTTAAAAATATTAGTATCATTTCTTCTGGTTTGCTTGTCTTTTTAAAAAATGAGATTCTGCTGTCATTCTTATTTTGTTCCTTTGTATGTAGTGTCTTTTTAACCTGTCTACTCTTAAGATGTATTGCTAGTTTTTAGCAATATGATAATGGTGTCCCTTGGTGTTGTTTCCTTTGTGTTTTTTATGCTTGGAATTCATTGAGCTTCTTGGGTACATGGGCTTATAGTTTTGTTTTTGTTTTGGGGGTTTTTTTTGTTTTGTTTTTTGAACATTTAAACTCATTATTTCTTCAAATATTTTTTTCTGTCTTCACCTCTTTTGGTACTCCAATTACATGTATCTTATATCACTTGTTATCATTCCAGGGACCACTGGGGCTTTGTTTCCTTATCTTAATCTTTTTCTCTGTATGCTTCAGTTTGAATAGTCTCTGTTGCTCTATCTTCAAGTTCCCTGAGCTTGTCTTTAGCAGCATCTAATACACTAAAACTTCTACTGCATGGGTTTTACATTTCAGATTTTTAGTTTTTCACCTATTGAATACCATTGGGTTAAATCCTTAATCATGTGGAGCTTATTTATAATAGAACTTTTGAAATCCTCACGTGTTTATTCCATCTATTGTCATTTCTAGGTGTTTTTCTGTTGACTGACTAGTCAAATTTCATCATGTGTTATACTTTTTTATTAGATGCTCATCAGTATGGATGTTATATTTATGACTGTCTGGATTCCAGTGTCTTTTTTTTTTTTTACAGTGTTTGCATTGGCAGGCATTTAAGCTATTTATAGATCAATTTGATGATCTTTTCAAAGCTTCTTTTTAAGCTTTGTTAGGGCTAATTTGTAGGACAGTTTTTCTCTAGCAATTGTTTGGCCCTTTTCTGGGTTCTCAATGGGAGTGAGTGTCTTGGAATCAACTATTCGGATTGATTCCATTCTGATTGATTCATTTTGGTTGGCAAAACTTAAATATCTTTTGGTCCTCTGTGACTTCTGGGAATTGTTTTACTTACAACTCCCTGATTGTTCTTTTCTTAAGCTATTGAAGTTTTGTACACTTATGCAATCCTGAAATTCAGCAAAAACTCAAGCAGTCCTCTGTGCAAATTACTGAACTGTTTTTTCAGTATATCTTTCTCTTCTCTGGGACACTTCTGCAACTTCTGGCCACCTTAACCTCTGTGAACTCTGATCTCTGTCTATGCAACTCAGAAAGCCTTTTGTGCTCTGCTTAGGATTTCCCTCTTTGTACCATAGTCTGTATTGTTTATCTAACCAGAAACCCAGGGCCATTGTAGGGCTTAGCTCATTTGTTTGCCTTCTTCCAGGGATCATAGACCTACCTGTACTGTGTATTGTCTGGTATCTGCAACCACTTGTTTCATATATTTTGTCCCATTTTCTAGTTGTGTATAGTGGACAGATAATTGTGTTCCCTGTTACTCCAAAATACACTGAAATGGAAATTCTCACTTAAACTGTCTTTTAAATGCAATTGTTAGGTTTTAGCATACAAATTTAGTGGTATTCTTAGGAAAACAAAGAATCTTTATTGGGGGGGGAAGCGTATCATGAGCATAATAAGTGCACAATAACAAAACTGGTAGGAGATACAGTTTTGAATGGTTTTTGCTGTTTTAAAAAAGGTAGATATAACATGGAAGAAAGGTTGTATAACCTCATGGGCCAGAAAATACTTAAATAAGAAAATTTAAGGGAAGAGAAGCTACATTTTTGTCAGATTTATTGTAACTTATAATTAAAGAAAGACCATGTTTAAATACAATAGGAATCTTGTAAAGAGTACTTATTTTAAGGGCCCAAAGTAATAAAAGGGAAATAAATATTTAAATAAGAACTACAGAAATACTTACAAGTATGTTCTGAAGTCTTGGTTTTCAGGCTGGCAACCAAATTCCATGGTTTTGACTCTAGGTTCAGTTACTTTGGGCAAGTCATTTAGCTTCATTAAAATTTCCTTATATGAATTAGATTTAACCCTTAATAAAGATAACTTTTAGCTTGCCGAAGGAAATATGTTCTCATCAGATATATTTTGTGTGCCTTCTTTATGACACAGTGCTTTGTGAAAATCTGTTAACACCCTTAAAGGACAGCAAGATGAAACATACTTACTAATAGGTTTATCATCCTCTGCATTACTGAGGTTTATATATGTTCTTGAAATAAAAGCTAGTTCAGAGGTTGTTGGGAAAATATAGGAAAAATGGTCAGGGCCCCTCAGATGTTCAGACTCTTGCTGAGCCTTTGATGTAAACAGGCATATGTGCTCAGGTGTTCCTTGGTTATCATCTAGTGTAATTGCTCATGTGCATCCAGGTGTACTGGGTTATGGACTTAAGTATAAGGATGAATGGCTCTGTTCCATGGTGCCTCCCATCCCTGGGATGCCCCCCATGGGGGAGGGCATGGGGAGGCCACTACTGCTGCTGGAGGCTGCTGCTGCTAGTGCCCCCAGGACCCTCTGCAAGGCCACTGCTGGACCTGTAAGCTGCTGCCACTGAGGAAGCTGAGGACTGAGCTCATGTCATCTGCCAACAGCTCCTGGAATCTTTCTCAATTACCTAGCATGGACCTGTGTGTGAGGGGTCTGGGGACCGAGCCTGGCATGCAATGGGTCTGGTGACCCAGTCTGTATAATGGGTTTGAAGGGTCTGAGCCCTAGCTCTGACAATATAAACTAAAATAATAACTAAATTAATGAAACATTTTAGCTTTAGTTATGATTTGCCTTACTTTACAATTGGTGTAGTCGGCAGGATTATGGGCAGGTAAAAGAGCCCAGCAATTTGCATAGTTGTGGTAGGATTATGAGCGGATAAAAGGGCTCAGCAATTTGCATAGTTGTGGTAGGATTCTGGGCAAGCAAAAGAGCCCAGCAATTCGAGAAGTCATTGTGGGATGACAAACAGGTAAAGAAGCAGGAAACCCCTTGGGAGGGGGAGAAAATATGACTACCCTTGTGTATGTGGTGCCTGCTGGCCGCTTTCCTGTTGAATGAGGTCTGGCTGTTGCTCACTGCACTCTGAGCCAACATGGACCAGAAACCCCACAAAGTGGCACAGTTTTGAGACTTGCAGCAGAACGCAGACAGATTGGAAGTGAGGATGCATGCCCTGGAGGCTGAAGTACAGTGAAAGGTCATCCTTGCTTCCAGCACCGAAGACATATGACAAACCCGGTGGTTAGTTGGCAGGGACTGTGTGTCTCTTGGAACGACCTGCTCATCAAAGTGAACCACGAGCAGCCAGGTGATCCAGTGCACTGCCTATGTCCCATATACCCAGGTTGAATAGGTTGGCTTGGGGAAACTAGCAGAAACGGAGAGCCCCTGGTTATTGCGGCTGTGGGACCTAGGGGTGGATGGTGTAACGTGCTCTGGGAGACAATGTAGCAAATGTATGTCGTGTTTGTCCGAAGGCAAATGGCTCGGAGGGTGCCATTTGAACCCAATGGCTGGCCAGGTGCCGTAGAACCTGAGAAAAGAGTGCCACATGCAGATGGGCAGATAACCTGAGGATGGGTGCCCCTGCAGAATTACAAGTATGTTTTCACCTGGTGAAAAGGTGGGAAAGTTAGTCCCTGTTACTAAGTGCCTGTCTCTGAGGCAGTATCTGAAGAATGGGTGCGGATTTGCCCAAGGGCAGGGCAGCCACTCCTTGATGGTCTGGGAAAATGCAGTTGTTTGAACTGTGGGAGAATGCTGCAAAAAACACCTGAGACTGACTGAATAGTTGGTTGAAGCTGAGCTGATTGAGGTAATTCAAAAGCAGGAGAAAAACACAAGGGTGAAGCAGATAAAACTGTTTGCTAAAGAGATTATCTTGGAGGTGAGGCAGCCAGATATGAAGAGCCAAGACAATGTAGAAAAAATGCCCTAGAGGCATTTGAGAAGTTTGGGAGGGTGCCCCTCCCATCCTAGAAGGACTGAGTTGTCCTGGAGGGCAGACCTGAGGTATCATTGCCTTCAACAAACTGCTTCCTGCATCCCAGCCACTGGCTGGAGAAATCCTGCCTCAGCACCTCCGAAAGAAAAAAAAAGCCGAAAACCTTGGTGGTGTGGCAGCCTCCACGTAGATTTCAGAAGACATATGGAAAAGCCTGGGAACTCAGGCAGAGACTTGCTGCAGGGCTGGATCCACTGTGAAAGTCAACTACGGAGCAATGTGGAGCAGAAAAAGTAGGGTTGGAGCCCCCACAGAGAACCCCCACTGAGGAAATGTCTAGTGGAGCCAGTATGGGGGGACTGCCGCCAGGAATCTAAAACCGTGGGGCTGCTGGCAGTGTGCAGCCATGGCCTGGAAAAGCCGTAGGCACCAGGGCACCTCAATGGGCTGCACCTGACAGAGGTGTAGGAGCAAAGTTGTCCCAATGCTTTGGGGATCCAGGTGTCCCAGTGTGCTTGTTTTCCCTGTTTGGGTTTCGGATTTGAAGCCTGTTTTTCTTTCTTGTCTATTCCTACCCTTTTGGAACAGGAATGTGTACCCAATGTCTGTGCCACTGTACTTTGGAAGTAGATAAATTCGTTTTTGATTTTTGCAGGTACACAGCTGAAAGGAGTTTTGCCTTTGGTCTCAGATGAGATTTTGGACTATTGAGTTGGTGCTAGAACGAGCTAAAGACTTTTGGGACTGTTGGGATGGAATAGCATATGTGAATGCAAGGTCAGTTATCCTCGCTAAGGGAAGTTCATGGAAGATTCTGAACGTGTAGATTGTACAGTGAGGAACCCTGAAGGGGTGGATTGTTGGGAAAATATATGAAAAGTCGTCAGGGCCCCTCAGATGTTCAGAATCTTGCCAAGCATTTGATGTAAACAGGCTTATGCACTGAGGTGTTCCTTGGTTATCGTCTACTGTAATTGCCCTGTGCACCCAGGTGTCCTGGGTTATGGACTTAAGTATAAGCATGAGTGGCTCTGTTCCATGGTGCCTCCCTTCCGGGGGATGCCCCGCCATGGGGGGGGGGGATGGGGAGGCCTCTACTGCTGCTGGAGGCTGCTGCTGCTAGTGCCCCCAGGACCCTCTGCAAAGCCACTGCTGGACCTGTAAGCTGCTGCGGCTGAGTACTGAGCTCATGTCATCTGCCAACAGCTCCTGGAATCTTTCCCAATTACTTAGCGTGGACCTACCTGTGAGGGGTATGGGGACCCAGTCTGGCATGTAAGAGGTCTGGTGACCCAGTCTGTACAATGGTTTTGGAGGGTCTGAGCCCTAGCTCTGACAATATAAATGGAAACTGATTATAACTAAAATGATGAAACATTTTGGTTTTAGTTATGATTTGCCTTACTTTACAGAGGTACTGGGAAGTATAACATTTAATGAACATTATGAAACAGAAGAGCTATATGAGGTACATCTGGTACTGTGCTAGATTAAAAGGTACATTGAAAAGTAGTGGATATAAAATGTGAATAGAGAAGAAAGCAAAAGAGGTGAAAACTCCACGTTTTTGTCTAAGTTACATATAGAACACCAAATCAGAGACTTTTAGTTTATAGACTAGAATGTATTTACTTTAATGGGAAAGAATAATTTTTCAGTATTTACAAAAGGAGGATTGGTGGCCATAGCAGAAAAGGAAATTGTGTGCACCCCATGACATGAAGTGAGAAAATGAAAACATTTGAGCTGCACACTTAATTCCCATAGCCAGATGGAATCCATCTATGCTATCAGAAGGCATTTGCTAGTGCAGTGGTTCTCAAAATGTGTTCCCCAGCAGCAAAACAATCAACCAGAAGTATCAACATCACCTGGGCACTTTTTTAAAAATGCAAATTCTCAGTCCCCACCCCATACCTACTAAATAGAAACTCTGGAGGTGGGGCCCAGATATCTTCAGTTTAGTGAGCCCTCCAGGTAAATCTCGTAAACACTAAAGTTTGAGAACCTCTGTGCTACTATAATGGAAATGTTATCTGTTAATCAAACTGTGGGTGAATCCTTTCACATGCAGAGTTTTATGAATGTTTCCCAAAATGATCTCCTTGGTACAGATAAATTAGAAACATTGTCTATCAGAAGAAATGATCAGTACTGGAAAACAAGAAGAGTTTCCAAGATAGAAAATGAGCAAAGTTCATCTTCAGGTCCACAAGTCTCTCCCTTTATTATAATTGTATCCATTCTTATGTGATGTGCTGTCAGGCTGGGTCACAGGTCCTTCATACCCATTCTGTGCAGACTGGATAACAGATCCCTCATATGCAGACTGGGTCACAGACCCTTCATATGCAGACTGTGAGCTAGGTATTTGGAAAAAGATCCTGGGAGTTGTTGACAAGGTTGACATGCTTTATTTGGATGTAAGCTCAGCCCCCAGCAGACCAGAGCCATTGACTTTTATACTAGGGTCAGATAACCAAGTAACACCTGGGTGGGAGTCAGATTGTGGACCTGAACGGACCTGAACCCCCTCCCCCACCCTTAAAAATTAACTGACTAACTTTTCTGCTTCTGTAATTAGTTTGTGCAAGGTTTTACAAGCCCCTGCGGGTGGGACTTCCTGGTAAGGGAAGATAAAGGACTTTCCAAACCGCCCAAAGTTCACCCAGTTCTCTCCGGGACGGAGTCATCGGTCTGGTTTCGGTGGCTCTGGGATGGAGTCATCGGTCTGGTTTCAGTGGCTCTGGGACGGAGTCATCGGTCTGGTTTTGGTGGCTCCAGGACGGTGTCATCGGTCTGGTTTCGGTATTTCGGAGGCTCCGGGATGGAGTCACTGGTCTGTGGTGGTCTATAGCAGCAGGTAGTCATACCGGTATGCTGTGGCCACAGGAATCCTGGAGGACGCTTCAGATTCCTATGTTGGAGACAAATGGGTTCGGCTCCACGGGAGATCTCTAGGGAGGAGACCCCTTCCGAGTTCTCTGACAATCAGGTTGTGGCACCCGTGGCAGGGGCGCGTTAGTGTTTTGGGGTTTGTTTGTCTAGTTGTGTGTGTGTGTTGGGACTGACAACTTTTTGGGGCGACATGGGGCAGACTGTCTCGATCCCTTTAAATCTGACTCTGAAATACTGTACTGACGTGAAGGCCAGGGCTCATAATCTGTCTGTACAGGTTAAAAAGGATAAGTGGGTAACACTTTGTTCTTCCGAGTGGCCAACTTTCCAACTCGGGTGGCCTGCTGAAGGCTCCTTTTCTCCGCTGCTGATCACGGTGGTAAAGAGAAAAATTTTTGGTTTCAACTCTAGAAGTCACCCAGACCAGCTCCCTTATATCATTGTCTGGGAAGATCTGGTCACGGACACTCCTCCGTGGGTCCGTCCCTTTGTTCCCCTAACAGGTCCAACGGCTGTGTTTGCTCTTCAAGAGATGAAAAGAAACCAGAGATCCTACCTTCCACCGAGTCAGACTTGCTTCCCTTCGACCCTCCTCCTCATTACCCTCCCTCCATCCACCTGCAGGCAGCCCACCCGTCAGCTCTGCTGGAGACCCACAAGGAGGAAGGGAGGGACGGGGTTCAGACCCCCTCCCTGAACCCAGGGTAACCCTTACAGTGGAGGGGAAGCCCACTCAGTTCTTGGTAGATACTGGGGCTCAGCATTCAGTGTTACTGCAAACAGATGGACCCCTCTTAAATAAAAAATCGTGCGTAGAAGGGGCTACAGGGAGCAGACAATACCCATGGACTAACCGAAGAATGGTGGACCTACGCGTGGGCCGGGTATCCCACTCATTCGTTGTCATTCCTGAGTGCCCCTACCCACTGCTGGGAAGAGACCTCCTCACCAAAATAGGTGCTCAAATTCATTTTGACCTCGAGGGACCTCGGGTGTTAAATCTACAAGGAAAACCTCTCCAGGTACTAACTCTCAGGCTGGAAGATGAATACCAATTGTTTGAAAAACAAGGGCGAGAGACCGGACAGATGGACTGGTGGTTAGAAAACTATCCCCAGGCGTGGGCAGAAACTGCAGAGATAGGGAAGGCTAAAAACCGGCCCCCCATCCACATAGAGCTGAAAGTTCAGGCCAGTCCTATAACTGTCCGACAATACCCAATGGCCCGAGAGGCACACGAAGGCATCCGACCCCACATTGCCCGTTTGCTCCAGCTGGGGATCCTACGGAAGTGCCAATCAGCCTGGAACATGCCCTTGCTACTGGTCCGAAAACCTGGGACCAATGATTACCGACCGGTCCAGGACCTCCGAGAGGTAAACAAGCGGGTGACCAACCCCTACTCCACAGCGCCTAACCCCTATGATCTTTTAAGCTCTTTAACCCCAGACAGGACCTGGTACTTGGTACTGGATCTCAAAGATGCATTCTTCTGCTTACCGCTGGCTGTAAAAAGTCAAGATTACTTTGCCTTCAAATGGAAAGATCCAGAGACTGGCCTAGCAGGGCAACTCACGTGGACCCACCTGCCTCAAGGGTTCAAAAATTCGCCCACCATCTTTGACAAGGCCCTCCACCAAGACTTGGCTATGTTCCAGGCCTCTAACCCCCAGGTAACTCTGTTGCAGTATGTAGATGATCTCCTCCTGGCAGCGGCTGACGAGGAACTGTGTCTGGAAGGAACAAAGCATCTCCTCACAGAGTTGGGAGAACTGGGCTATCGAGCCTCTGCCAAAAAGGCTCAGATCTGCAAGCAACAGGTCAGTTATCTGGGGTACCTTCTTAAAAACGGGAAGAGATGGTTATCTGAGGCCAGAAAAAAGACAGTGTTTCACATTCTACCACCTGCTAACCTAAGACAAGTCAGGGAATTTTTAGGCACTGCCGGGTTCTGCCGCCTATGGATACCTGGTTTTGCTGAGATGGCAGCCCCGTTATATCCCCTCACTAAGAACAGTCAGCCCTTCAAGTGGGCAAAGGAAGAACAATAGACTTTTAACAACATCAAGACAGCCTTGATGTCCGCACCGGCTCTGGGGGTCCCCGACGTAACCAAGCCCTTCCACTTGTATGTGGCAGAAAATAAGCGGGTTGCAAAGGGGGTCCTAACTCAAAAACTGGGCCCCTGGAAAAGGCCTGTAGCATATCTGTCCAAAAAACTAGATCCAGTAGCCTCAGGGTGGCCAGCTTGTCTAAGGATTATAGCCGCAGTAGCAGTTCTGGTAAAAGATACTGACAAGTTGACTATGGGACAGAGTTTGGTAATCTTGGCACCTCATGCTTTAGAGAGTATTGTTTGCCAGGCCCCTGACCGCTGGCTCAAAAATGCTCGCATGACTCACTATCAGACTCTGTTACTAAACTCAGACCGAGTTACTTTTGCTCCCCCAACGAGCTTAAATCCAGCCACGTTGCTCCCAGACTCTGACCTCGACCCTCCTATCCATGACTGCCAACAAGTGCTTGCTGAGGCACATCGATGGCGGGAAGACTTGTCAGATCAGCCTCTGATGAACACCAAAGCCACCTGGTTCACTGACGGCAGCAGTTTTCTGGAGGAAGGAGTACAGAAGGCAGGAGCCGCTATAGTAGATGGCCAGAACCTGATATGGGCACAGACCTTACCTGCAGGAACGTCCGCCCAGAAGGCAGAACTCATTGCCCTCACAAAAACCCTTGAACTAGGAGAGGGCAAAAGAATCAACATCTATACAGACAGCAGGTATGCCTTTGCTACTGCCCATGTGCATGGTGCTATCTATCAACAGCGGGGTCTGTTAACCTCTGGAGGAAAAGAAATCAAAAACAAGGCAGAGATCGTAGCCCTGCTAGAGGCCCTTCACCGACCACTAAAAGTGAGTATTATACACTGCCCGGGCCACCAGAAAGGGGATTCCCCCATCGCCAGGGGAAACAACTTGGTCGATTCTGAAGCAAGGGCGGCAGGCAGCCAACAGGTCCACTTCTCTTCAGCTAGTTAACATCCCAAAGCTAGAGGAGCCCAAGTTTAAGTACTCTGCTGAAGACGTAGCAGAGATCTCAAGGGACTCTAATAACCATTTCAATCAGGAAAAAGGGCGCTGGCATGCAGTGTCAGGCAAGCTTATCTTGTCACAAGAACAAGCACGTGCCATGATTAAACAAATGCACCAATGGACTCATCTGGGAGTAGACAAATTGGTCCAGACTGCCCTAAGGACTAAATATCACATCATGGGGCTAAAACGATTAGCAGAACAGATAGTTTATAAGTGTGTGCCATGTCAAAAGGTAAATGCTTGTAAGAATACCACAAGAACGGGCCAGCCCGTGGCTCACTCGGGAGAGTGCAGTGCTGATAACACCAAGGCTAGGAGAGGGCAAAAGAATCAACATCTATACAGACAGCAGGTATGCCTTTGCCACTGCCCATGTGCATGGTGCTATCTATCAACAGCGGGGTCTGTTAACCTCTGGAGGAAAAGAAATCAAAAACAAGGCAGAGATCTTAGCCCTGCTAGAGGCCCTTCACCGACCACTAAAAGTGAGTATTATACACTGCCCGGGCCACCAGAAAGGGGATTCCCCCATCGCCAGGGGAAACAACTTGGTCGATTCTGAAGCAAGGGCGGCAGGCAGCCAACAGGTCCACTTCTCTTCAGCTAGTTAACATCCCAAAGCTAGAGGAGCCCAAGTTTAAGTACTCTGCTGAAGACGTAGCAGAGATCTCAAGGGACTCTAATAACCATTTCAATCAGGAAAAAGGGCGCTGGCATGCAGTGTCAGGCAAGCTTATCTTGTCACAAGAACAAGCACGTGCCATGATTAAACAAATGCACCAATGGACTCATCTGGGAGTAGACAAATTGGTCCAGACTGCCCTAAGGACTAAATATCACATCATGAGGCTAAAACGATTAGCGGAACAGATAGTTTATAAGTGTGTGCCATGTCAAAAGGTAAATGCTTGTAAGAATACCACAAGAACGGGCCAGCCCGTGGCTCTCTCGGGAGAGTGCAGTGCTGATAACACCAAGGCCCCGGGTTCGGATCCCATATACAGATGGCCGGTTCGCTCACTGGCTGAGCGTGGTGCTGACAACACCAAGTCAAGGGTTAAGATCCCCTTACCGGTCATCTTTAAAAAAAAAAAAAAGAATACCACAAGACCTGGCAAAAGACCCAGGGGAGACAGACCTGGGGTATATTGGGAAGTAGACTTTACAGAGATCAAGCCAGGTAAATATGGTTACAAGTAACTCCTAGTTTTTGTAGACACCTTCTCTGGATGGGTAGAAGCATTCCCAACAAAGCAAGAAACTGGCACCGTTGTGGTCAAGAAAATCCTGGGAGAAATCTTCCCAGGCTTTGGGGTACCCAATGTAATTGGGTCCGACAGTGGGCCCGCCTTTGTTGCCAGGGTAAGCCAGGGAGTGCCCAGATACCTATGGGTTGATTGGAAATTACATTGTGTCTACAGACCCCAGAGTTCAGGACAGGTAGAAAGGATGAACAGAACTCTAAAAGAGACCCTGACTAAATTAACCATGGAGACTGGCGTGGACTGGGTGGTGCTCCTTCCCTTGGCCCTGTTTAGAGCTAGGAACACCTCCTCCCGGTTCAACCTGACCCACTTTGAAATTCTCTATGGTACCCCTGCCCCCTTGACTTTACTGGGGGACGCCTTTGAACCCACTTGCAACAGTAACAGTGACTTATATGCCAGGTTAAAAGAACTGCAAACTGCAGAAGGAAATCTGGACACAGCTGGTGGCCGCTTATGAACCTGGGACCCCCAAAGTTTCTCACCAGTTCCAGGTCGGGGACACAGTCTACGTAAGACGACATCGCTCCCAGACTCTGGAGCCCCACTGGAAGGGACCTTACCTGGTGCTCCTGACAACACCAACGGCCATAAAAGTAGACGGGATCACCGCTTGGATCCACGCTTCGCACATAAAGCTTGCACCACCAGCTTAGAACCAAGGATCAGAGGATGCCGCCTGGAGAGTCCAGAGTTCCAAGGAGCACCCCTTAAAACTTAAAATTGTTTGGGTGCCTAAGGTGTTATAAGATGAAGGCCCTTTTATTCCTTCTGTGCCTGGAACTCTTTCCCATGAGCCTGGGAGCTTCCAGCCCATATACCCCTAGAAAGTTAACTTGTTACGTTATAAATGGGATAGGAAATACAATCTGGAACTCATCTAAAATCACCACAGGGACGGGGACATGGTGTCCTGACCTGTACCCTGACGTATGTAAATTAGCTATGGGGGCTTCTGCCATCTGGGACCTAGAGGCATACAGTGACATCTCCAAGCCCCCTAACACTCCCGGTCAGAAGTGTCCCTATCCCAGGCTAAATCCATGGGGAGGTTGCTCTACAGCGTTCCAAAGAAGCATGCTACGCGCTCTCACTTTTTATGTATGTCCTGGGCCTTACCGTAACAGGGCATTAACTTACAGGTGTGGAGAAAAAGCAGATTATTTCTGCTAAAACTGGGGCTGCGAGACCACGGGGGACGGATATTGGAATCCCTCGTCATCCTGGGACTACATAACGGTAAAGGCTAATTATACCCATCAAGGGACAGAGAGTAATAGGTGGACAAACATCCCCGAGTGTGGCGGGTGGTGCCACCCCCTCAAAGTTTCTTTCACAGGGCCGGCTTGTGGCTCACTTGGGAGAGTGCGGTGCTGATAACACCAAAGCCACGGGTTTGGATCCTATATAAAGATGGCCAGTTCGCTCACTGGCTGAGCGTGGTGCTGACAACACCAAGTCAAGGGTTGAGATCCCCTTACTGGTCATCTTTTAAAAAAAAAAAAAAAAAAATTTCTTTCACAGAAAAAGGGAAACAGGCTACCGGTTGGGACAAAGGATATATGTGGGGATTAAGGTTTTATAAAGAAAGGTATGATGATGGGCTATTGTTCACCATCAAACTCAAGGTAGAAATTCAATATACCGTCATAGCCCCAAATGAATACTTGGCTTCAGTGGTCAAGCCAAGGACTACCTCAATGCCTCTAGGTATCCAATCAGGGTCCTCGGTCCCCACACTGAGGAAAATAACTCAGCCCCCTGAACCTAGGCTTCAAAAACAACCTGGGTTATTCCGCTTAATCTCTGAAGCCTTCAAGGTCTTAAATAGTACCAACTCCAATGCTACCCACTCCTGATGGCTTTGTTATGGTGTTGCTCCCCCATATTAT
>NW_007727639.1:326907-340521 GCF_000696425.1 Galeopterus variegatus
TTTTAAAAAAAAAAAAAAAAAAAAAAATTTCTTTCACAGAAAAAGGGAAACAGGCTACCGGTTGGGACAAAGGATATATGTGGGGATTAAAGTTTTATAAAGAAAGGTATGATGATGGGCTGTTGTTCACCATCAAACTCAAGGTAGAAATTCAATATACCGCCATAGCCCCAAATGAATACTTGGCTTCAGTGGTCAAGCCAAGGACTACCTCAATGCCTCTAGGTATCCAATCAGGGTCCTCGGTCCCCACACTGAGGAAAATAACTCAGCCCCCTGATCCTAGGCTTCAGAAACAACTTGGGTTATTCCGCTTAATCTCTGAAGCCTTCAAGGTCTTAAATAGTACCAACCCCAATGCTACCCGCTCCTGCTGGTTTTGTTATGATGTTGCTCCCTCATATTATGAAGGAATAGCCTTCAGAAATGAAATTAATACTACAACTGATGTCTCCAGCTGTTGTTGGCAGCAACAACAGGTCACACTCACTCTGTCAGCTGTTGCGGGGCAAGGAACATGTGTGGGAAAGATCCCCTCCTCACACAGCCAGCTGTGCAACCAGACTTTTAACTTGACTGAGTGGTCTGGTGACACATATCTGTTGCCCCCTCCAGGGGGATGGTGGGCTTGTGCTACTGGGGTTACACTCTGCATTAGCTCAAAGGTCCTGAAAGAGACCCAGGATTTCTGTGTCCTTGTTCAGTTGCAGCCTCGGCTTGTTTACCATCCCTATGAAGAACTACTATCATACTGGTATAAAAATAATGGGTATTACCGAACCAGAAGGGAACCCATAACTGTCACACTCTCTGTCCTTTTGGGCTTAGGATTAGGAGCGGCTGGGGCAGATACAGGAATTTCAGCTTTGGCTGTTCAGCACCAAAATTAGCAAAGTTTACAGGCAGCCATAGATGCTGATATTAAAGAAATAGAAAATTCAATTACTAAATTACAAGAGTCCCTCACCTCTCTTTCTGAGGTGGTCCTACAAAATAGAAGGGACTAGACCACTTGTTCCTTCAGCAGGGGGGCTCTGTGTTGCACTAAGAGAAGAATGTTGTTTTTACATTGATCACTCAGGGGTAATTAAAGACTCCATGGCCAAAATTAGGGAAGGCCTGACCAAAAGAAAAAAAGAAAGGGAACAAAATCAGGGATTGTTTGAGTCTTGGTTCAACTCCTCCCCATGGCTCACGACCCTCGTGTCTACCCTCCTAAGACCATTAGTTATTTTAGTATTGCTTCTGACCTTTGGTCCCTGCATTTTAAATCGCTTAGTAGCTTTTGTTAGAGAACGTGTTAGTACTGTCCAAATTATGATGTTAAGACAACAATATCAGGAATTAAACCAACAGGAATTAGTATTTCATGATTGAAATACCCACAAGAAAAAGGGGGGAATGTGGACCTGAACAGACCTGAAACCCCTCCCCCACCCTTAAAAATTACCTGACTAGCTTTTCTGCTTCTGTAATTAGCTTGCACAAGGTTTTATAAGCCCCTGCGGGTGGGACTTTCTGGTAAGGGCAAATAAAGGACTTTCCAAACCGCCCAAAGTTCACCCAGTTCTGGGAAGGGCCTAACCACCCAAGGGGTGGGCTGTTGGGCAATTCCCCCATTCCTCGTCTGTATAGCACCCCACTGAAAGCCACCAATGAATTTAAAAGTCACCTCAGGTAACCAATAAGCTGTATACAAGTCATCCTGTTGCCAAAGTCTGCCACCAAACTGTATAAAAAGTGCTTGTGTTAAGAGCTCGGGGCCACTTCTGTCCTAAGAAGGGAGCGACCCCAGCATGCTGGAATAAACACCTCTTGCTTGATTGCATCGATCTCTGTCTCTTGGTCTCTGTGAGATGTGCCATCTCGGCCAGTAGGACTTACACTATTGGTGTAATCTTACAAGATAGCTAAGGAACACCTGGGTGCACAGTGTGCAGTTAATGTATTTTTACATTAGACAGGTTGTCATGCTTGGCCAGATACGAAGTGAGGGAGCCTGACCAGTGTGTCTCCCTTTTCCTCAAACATGCTTTTTCTTTGATTTACCTGTGTTGATAAGAGGATTTAAACTAATTTTTCTTTAGAGTGAGAAGATCAAATATGCTGTTTTCAGAACAAAACTGAGTTCTTTAAGCTTAAAGGGGTTTTTAAATACCAATTTGAAATGTACTATAGTAATGCATTTTTTCAGTATAGCTTTTCCTGGCTTAAGTGTTGCTTTTTCCTCACTCATTCTCCTTTCTTTTTTCTACTCCTCTTTTTTCTCCTCTGTTCTATTTCTCCATGCCACTGAAGCTTTTCTCTCCTGCCTTTCACTCAAAGTATGCTTTCAAAGAAGAGAAATTCTATGTTTCAAGTCAGATTTGGGTTTAAGAATATTAGGAAAGTCTTATCTTAATGACTGCTTCAGTTTTCCCAGTAACCATCTCCTTCATCCCCCAAAGGTCACACTGTTACGTAAGCATTTGATTGAAGATGTGCTTGGTGCTGCATAGCACCTTTGCCCAGAGAGCTGCTCTGTGAAAGAAACCACACTTGGTCTAAGTACTGCTCAGGAAGAAGCAGGTTATCTGCCGTTCTCTGTGTACGGGAAAGTTTTTGTTCACCTTCAAGGAAGCAATAGCATGTCAAATCCTTCTTTTGCTTCAAATCTCTTTGATTTTCCCTTTTACCACCAGCTGGGGAAAACTCTTTCCTTTTAAAAGGGCTCATATGATTGGATTAGGCACAGCTGAATGATCTTCCTTTTGCCATATGACATAATGTAATCGTGGTAGTAGCACCAGGGTTGAAGGTCACGTGGGCCATCTTAAAATTCTCATTACTTATGAGTCTATTCAGATTTTCTATTTTTTATTGAATCAATTTCAGTAATTTGTCTTTTACTAGTATAGTAATCTATTTTTGTTTGAATTGTCTAATTTGTTGCCATATACTTTTCATAGTATTTCTTTTCATTTCTATAAGATCAGCAGTCTGACCTTACTGTTCCCCCTTTCATTCCTGATTTTGCTAATCTGTATCTTGTTTTGTTTTATTAACAAGTCTAACAAAAGGTTTGTCAATTTTATCTTTTTTTCTCTATTTTTTTTTCAATTTTGTTTCCTCTAATGATTTTTATTTTCTCTCCTTCTGTCTGCTGTGTTTTTACTTTGCGCTTCTTTTTCTAGGTTCTTAATGTAAAAGTTTATGTTACTGATCTGAATTCTTTTTCCTTTTCTAATATGGGTATTTAAAGCTATAAATCTCCTAAGCACTGCTTTGGTTGTATTCTGTAAATTTTGGTATTCCATTCAGTGCAAAATGTTTTTTCATTTCCTCTTAGACTTCCTTTTTGATCCATCATTTGTTTAGATGTGCATAAATTTTTAAGTATTTGGGGATTTCCCAAAATTTCTTCTATTGACTTTTTTCTTCTGTTGATTTCTAATTTAAATTTATTATATATGGAGAACATACTCTGTGTGGTTTCAGTCTTTTTAAATTTGTTGAGTTTGTTAAATTTTTAACCAATATAATTTTTTAAAATTTTGTAAAAAATTTTTTCCTGAAGAATGTTTACATGTGCCTAAAAAGAATGTATATTCAGCTGTTTTGGGGTAGAGTATTATATGGCTATCACTTGAGTCAAGGTGGTTGATAGTATTGTTCAAGTCTTTTATGTTTTTCTTTAGTTCATCAAATATTGAAAATGGAGATTTGGAGCTGCCACTTGTTATTCAATTGTCTGTTTCTCCCTCAGTTTTCTCAATTTTTGCTTCATGTGCTTTGGA
The DNA here is from genome assembly GCF_000696425.1 of Galeopterus variegatus. NCBI lineage: Eukaryota > Metazoa > Chordata > Mammalia > Dermoptera > Cynocephalidae > Galeopterus > Galeopterus variegatus. The sequence goes on from NW_007727639.1 coordinate 330,684, forward strand.
ACTCAGTTGTTACGTTCATATATGTTCATAATTATTTTGTTTTCCTTATGAAGTTATGATTTTATTATTATGAAATGCCCTTCATCTCTAGTAATATATTTAGCTTTAAGTATGATATTAGTATTGCTACTTCAATTCTCTTATGTTTGCTATTTGCATGGTATATCTTTTTGTGTCCTTTTACTTTTAAGCTACTTATGTATGAATCTAAAGTGTGAGCATTACGCACAGCATACATTTGGATCTTGTTTGACCAAAACTAGATAGTCTGACAATCTTTGTCTTTTGGTTGGGTGTTTTAATCCATTTGCATTTAATGAGGAGTGTTATGGTTGAATTACATTTCCCATTTTGCTGTTTTATAGTCTAAGCCCATGGGGGTTTTTTTGTTGTTGTTTTACCTCTGCTCTCTCATCATTTATGTTAAATAACAAATATATATATACATATATATGTAAATATATATATTATATATTAGTGGAATACATATATATTAGTTGAACATCTAAATTCCTTGGCTATATTTTACACTTTTAAGTCATTGCTGTGGGAATTACTGTATGCATCTTAACCTGTCACAGTCTATGTAAGATTAATACTAACAGTATTCCAGTAAAATATAAATTTTGCTCCAATGTAACATTTCCTCCCAATTTGCTGTGCTATTATTGTCATACTTATAATCTGTTTTAAGCCCAACAATACTGTTTTATACTTATGATTTTATGTAATTGTCTTATACAGTAATTAAGAACACACATACACGTTACCTATGAGATTATCTTTTCTGATATTCATTTTTTCTATAGATTCAAGTAACTGGTGTAATTTCTTTTCAGTCTAAAGGATTTCCCTTAGCATTACTTGTAAGGGCAGCTCTACCAGCAGCTATTCTCTCAGTGTTTTTGTCTTGTTTTGTTTTATTTTATTTTGTTTTATATATGGGGATGTCTTTATTCTGCCTTCATGCCTTTATTTTTGAAGGATGGTTTAGTTGGCTATAAAGTTCTTGGTTGACAGTTTATTTTCTTTCAGGACTTTAAGTATGCCATCTCATTGCCTTTTGGCTCTATTGTTTTCAGTGAAAAATTATGAAACATTTATTTATGGAGCACCAATTATGGCACATGTCAGGATTCACACTGGACAAAACCATCTCAATGTCAAGAATAAAGGAATGTCTTTAGTAATCACTTACTTTTAGTCAGACTTAAGGTTCTCACACTGTTTTAGTACATTTTGTGTTGCTATAAGAGAAATACCTGAGACTGGGTAATTTATAAAGGAAAGAGGTTTATTTGGCTCACGGTTCTGGGGCAGCTGCATCTGGCACAGGCCTCAGGCTGCTTCTACTCATGGTGGAAAAGCGGCAGGCAGCTGGCAGGTTCAGGCAGATCACATGGCGAGAGAGGAAGCAAGAGAGAGAGATAGGAGGTGCCAGCGTCCTTTAAACTATCAGCTCTCGAGGGAACTAATAGAGTGAGAACTCACTCACTACCCCTCCTCCCCCAGGGAGAGCATTAATCCATTCATGAGGGATCCGCCCCTGTGACTCAATCAGTTCCCAACACTGCCACCTTGGAGATCAAATTTCCACATGAGTTTTGGAGGGGACAACACATCCAAACTCCATCACACATTAAGGAGAGATCAATCCTAAAATAAATGTGTAGAAACCTACAAGATTTTACACCAGAGAACTGATGCTAGGAAAAATAAAACAAACAAAAAAAATACCCTCTCATGTTGTGTCCTTAACCTTCTCCCCCAAAACATATAATCACCACAAACGAACACAAGGAAATTTTGCAAGTGATGGATATGTTTAGTATACTGCTCTGTGCTGATAGTATCATGGATGTATAAATATGTCCATACTCATCAAGTTGTGTCCTTAACCTTCTCCCCCAAAACATATAATCACCACAAACGAACACAAGGAAATTTTTGCAAGTGATGGATATGTTTAGTATACTGCTCTGTGCTGATAGTATCATGGATGTATAAATATGTCCATACTCATCAATATGTGCACATTAAATGTGAAATTTTTGGATATCTATTATATTTCAATAAATGTTAATGAAATTGGTAGTGAAATAGGTGAAATAACACTTAAAAGAAGAACCTACCAAAAATAGTAGCAAAATCATATACATGTTAAATGTTAAAAACAAATACATAGATCAGCAATAAATATGGTGGTTCACCTTGAAATAGACCTGAAGTTTGCTTGTTGAAGTGGGTGATGTAGGAGTTGCAAGTTATTGTGAAGTGGTGGAAGTAAGGTTATCAAAACCAAGAAGGGAAGTTGTAATACCAGATTTGGAAGATTGACCTGGGTTAGGCATTGGCACTAAAAATCTCAGTTAAGTCCTGAGGCCTGTTTTTCTGCATTTGAGATAAAGGTCTTTTGAGGCATACCTTTATAATAGAAATTGAAAATTTAATTCAATGGTTGACCTTCTTCAATTAACTTCTGTATCACTGCTAGAATTTTTTTTGCAACTTCTCCTCTGTACTTGCAGCTTTGCCAAACAGCTGGAGTGTTGCATGAAACCACTAATCCGGCCATTACTAGCATGAAAAGGAGCCACTACTACAGGATTAGGTGATTTACATGTAAGGTCCTTGTATATAGATAGTGCTTCCTCTTTGTGAAATCAATTATTTTGCTCTTTGTTCTTCATTCTAAATACTGACCAATCTTTCTATTTATTTTATTTCTCTAGGCTGTGTTCTTATTGACTTCATAGCACTTGATGTTATATCAGCCATAGACTTTTAAAAATTTTTTTGCAGAGTTGTCTTTAATAGTCCTCAGCATGTATACCTTTATGCTTGTTGCTCTTGTTTCTTTCAGAATACTTTATTATTTCAAGCTTCTCCTCAATACTTGAGACTTTCCTTTCACATATACCGCCTGATGTTGTTGAACTAGGATGTTCAGATGTTTGGGGGATATTGGTTGAGTGTTTTCTTAGATTGAAAAATTCACAAATGTGAAAGAATAGCAAAGCACAACCTTATAACATAACACATGTGGACCCCAACCTCAGATTTGACTGCCGCCAACACTTTGTAGCATTGTAAGGTCCTGAACAGAGGATCCAGCTCTGGAAACTATGAGATAAAAAATGTATGTTGTTTTAAGCTTCTAAGATTGTGGTAATTTGTGACACAGCATTAGAAAGCTAATAGTGTAACTTTGTCAAGAGACAATTGATCACAAATATATGTAAGTCCATTTCTGGAGTCTATTCTTTCTCACTCTCTCTAATTCTAATGACAGTGCCATAACAATTTTATTACGTGGCTTTATAATAATAAAGTTGTTACTGTTTTTACTCAGATGTTTCAGAGAATTCATCAGTGAAGTCATTTGAACCTGAAGTTTTCTTCATGGGAAGGGTTTTTTTTTTTGTTTGTTAGTACAAATTCAATTTGTGTAATTGATCGAGAGATATTAAAGTGTCTTTGTCTTGACTGTGTCTTTTAAGCAATTTTCATTTTATCAGGGTTGTCAAATTTATTGGCATACAGATATTTGTAATATTTATCTTTTTAATGACTAACGTGTAGTAGTATCTCTCTTTAATTCCTAATATTGTAGTTTATGTCTTCAGTCTTGATCATTCTATTTAAAGTTTAGTATTTTCAGGGCTGGGCCTCTGGAGCACTCGGGAGAATGCGGCGCTGGGAGCGCAGTGGTGCTCCCGCGCAGGTTCGGATCCTACATAGCAATGGCTGGTGCGCTCACTGGCTGAGCGCGGTGCGGGCGACACCACGCCAAAGGGTTGTGATCCACTTACCGGTCACAAAAAGGACCAAAAAAAAAAAAGTTTAGTATTTTCTAAGAGTCAGCTTTTGTTTTCATTGTTTCTGTTTGTCTATGTTGTACTTCATTTAGTACTTAATGTATTTTTGCTCTAATCTTTTTATTATTTCTGTCCTGATTGCTTTGGGTTTAGTTTGTTCTTGTTTTAATATGGAATTTTCTTAATATGGAAGCTCACATTACTGATTTGAGATCTTTCTTCTTTTCTAGTACAGGTACTTAAAGCTATTAATTGCCCTCTATACACCACTTTAGCCACATTCCCAAAACTTTGATATGTTGTGTGTTTATTTTCACTCAGTATAAAACTTTTCTAATTTTCCTTGCAATTTCTTCATTGACTTTTGGGACATTTAGAAGTGTGTTGCTGAATTTTAAAATATTTGGTGATTTCCCAGGTACCTTTCTGTTATCAATTTCTAATTTAATTTGCTCATGCAATTCTTTTTAACTTTTGAAAACTTGTTTTATGGCTCAGAATATGGTTTATCTTAGTAGTTGTTTCATGTCCATTTGAAATGAGTGTGAACTAGGTAGAATTGTTCTTTTTGTTTTGTTTTGTTTTTTTAAAAGATGACCGGTAAGGGGATCTTAACCCTTGACTTGGTGTTGTCAGCACCACGCTCAGCCAGTGAGCGAACCAGCCATCCCTATGTGGGATCCGAGCCCGGGGCCTTGGTGTTATTAGCACCGCACTCTCCCGAGTGAGCCACGGGCCGGCCCTGGTAGAATTGTTTTATAGTATTAAGTCTTCTGTAACCCTACGGATTTTCTGTCTACTTCCTCTCTCACTTACTAAGAGAGGAGAATTGAAAGCTCTTAGTTAGTATTCTATTTTTCATTTCATATCTGTCAATTTCTGTTTCACGTATTTTAAGATCTGTTACTAGATGCATACTCATTTAGGATTGCTTTGATATTTTATTGAATTTATGAAATATTCCTCTTTTTACCTGGTAATTTTATTGCTTTGAAGTCTACTTTGTCTGAAATTAAAATAATCACTTCAGCTTTCTTGTGACTGATGTTCAAATGGTACATGGTTTCCTATTCAGTTTGCTTTTAACTTACCCTTGTTTTTATATTTTATGTGAGTTTATTGTAGACAGCATATATATTATTGTCTTGCTCTTTTATCCAATCTGAGAATCTTCTCCTTTAATTTGAAGCATTTAGTTTTCAATTATTGATATGGCTGGGTTTCAATCCACCATGTCACTGTTTAATTTCTATCTGGCCCATCTGTTTTTTTTTTTTTTTTTTTCCTTTTTCTTTTTCTCCTTTTATTTTAGGTTAATTAATTTTTTTTTTTTTTTTTTTTGGATTTCTTTATCCAGTACAGACTTATATCTAAGTCTCTATATTTTGGATTTTTAGTGTTGTAAGTTGTACAATGTAACCTTTAACTTATCACAGTCTGTCTTCAGATATTATACTTCTACATTATATATGTTAGATTAATCTTACAACAGTATACTTCTGTCTTTTGTCCTATTGTTGTCATATATTTTGCTTCTATATTTATTTAAAATATGTTGTTATTATTACTGCATTAAACAATTGTCTTTTAAAGACTAATTGGTCTTTTTAAAGATAATTGGTGGGGAAAATGCCTTTATATTTACCGACTAAATTATCATTTCTATCTAAGTTACCATTTGTAACCTTTTTATTTTCTTTCAGTAGATCCAAGTTTTTATCTGGTGTCCTTTTTTTGTGCTTGAAGAAAGCACAGAAGGTCTGTGTCAAAGGTCTGCTGCCAATGAATTATCTTAGCTTTTGTTTTTCTAGGGGAAAAAAAATTATTTCTCCCTTCATTTCTGAAGGATATTTTCCTTGTTTATAGAATTTCAGGTTGTTAGCTCTTTAAAGATGCCATCCCAGCATCTTCTGGCTAGTATAGTTTCTGATAAGAAGTCTGTGACTTTTTTGTTTCTGTTCGTAACGTTTCCATTTTCTCTGAATACTATTGAGATTTTCTCTTACTGCTAATTTTCAGCTATTTTATTATGATCTGCATTGGTGTGATTTTCTTTGTGCTTTTTCTGCATGTAATTTATTGAGCTTCTTTAAGAAATTTGAAAACTTTAGGTCATTGTTTCTTCAAATATTTTTTCTGTTCTCCCACCCCCATTTTTTCCTTTTGGCACAGCTGTGTGTGTGTGTGTGTGTGTGTGTGTGTGTGTGTGTGTGTATGCATACATGTGTGTATAAATACATGTGTGTATGTAGATAGACAGATATACACATATGTCAGGCCTTAAAAACTAATGCCACCTTAAGTTACATTACAAGCGGCGCCATTATGGGCCCACAAGGGCGTATTAACGTGGCAACCTAAGATGGCACCAGGAGGAAGTAGGGTGGGAGTATCTGCGGGAACTTTGCCTTAGCCCTTATTGGCCAAATACGTGCTTCTGTGCTCGTGAACACTGCACGATTGCAATAGCTAGGCATTGAGACAGGATGCATGCTCTTGTAACCTTTAACCTGATTGGAGGATGTAAAAACCTCCCTTCCCCATTTGCCTTTAAAAGCAAGTGCTTGTGCGATAATAAACGAGACTGCTCGACAGAACTCCCGCCACGTCTGAGTGTCCTTTAACAGGCTGGTTGGGGCTGGCGGCTGTGCTCATCTCTCTTCACTGCTCTCTTCCTCCATCTCCTCTCAACGGGGACTGAGGAAAGAGGAATCTGGGCAGTCCGCCCGCCCACCAGAAGGGACACCAAGGGAGGGACTGATAGCAAGGCAAGGGCTGTTTGGGTCAGCCGGTGGTAGACCTGACAAACATACCTAAATGTCAGATTGTTTGATATTTTCATAAAAGTTACCAGCATTTTCTCTGTCTCTCTCTCTTTAGTCTCTACTTCATTTTGGATAATTTATCATGTTATACCTTTATGATCACTGATCTTTTCTGCAGATGTGTAATGTGCTATTAACCTAATAAAGTGAAATTTTCATTTTATATAATGTATTTCTCTTATCTAGAAATTCCATTTTTACCAATGTATATTTTATATTTTTCTCCTCATTATTTTTTATTATATTCTTGAACATATTTGTAATAGCTCATTTTAGGTCATTGTCTGATGATTCCATCATTGTCATTTCTGTGTCTCTGTTGATTGATTTTTCTCTTGGTCATGGGACACGTTTTTATTTCTTCATTTGTCTAGTAATTAAATGTCACACATTGTGAATTTTTCATGTGTTCTTTACAAAGTGTTGGTGTTTGTTCTGGGCAGCAGTAAGATTACTGTTAGATGAGTTTGGTCCATTCAAAGCCTATTTTTAAACTGTTTTAGAGTAATACTAGTTTAGCCTTTACTCTGGGGTTAGTTTTGCTACACACATAAGGTGTGTCTTTTTTGTGATCTATCTTGAACACTATTTGAGAAATCTCCATTATGGCTGATATGGACTTCCCCTCTCCTGAGCTTTTCAAATTGTTCTTTCTGTAGCTTTCCTGTAAGTGTTCTTTCCCTAGAGTTTGTTCTCAGGCTGTACTCATGAGTTCTCATCCTGCACATGTGCAGATTGGTATTTGCCAAAGACTTAACGAAAGCTTTATGCTCCTTTGGGTACTTAGTCTATCAAATTCTAGCCACTACATCCTCCTCCAGCTCTAATCTCTGACTCCTGATCTCAGTGAGATGGTTGGGCTTTACTTGGGTTCCTTTTTTCTTGTGCTGCAATTCAGAAGTTGCTTCTAGGCAGAAAGCCTACGGTGTTGTATGATTCACCAAAGTTGCTTTTGTTTTTTTCCCTCAGAGATCACAATCTTTGCTGCCTGCTGTCTGAAATAGATTTTTTTTCTATATTTTGTCAATTTTTCTTATTTTTTATGGTTGGAAGTTAATTTCCAATCCATTTACTCCCTCATTACTGGAAGCAAAAATCTGTCACTTTCATTTTTAATGAGTATTTTCACTAGATAATAGAATTATTTACCATTGAAATGTTATTTTTAAGTCTTATTATTGCCTCCTTGAAAGTAACTATCTGTTTTCTCCATTGGCCTTTGAGAATTTGTCTTTGATTTTCAATAATTTTACTATGATGGGCTCTAGTAATGTGGTTTTCTTTGTATTTATGCTCCTCTGGACTCTTACTGCTTATTAAATTTGTGGTTCTGTGTCATTACCTGTTTTGAAAAATTCTCTGCCATTCTCTCTTCAAATATTACTTTGTTGGGTCTGCCGCCGACCGACCCGAAGAGCCCTTGCTCTCCCTTGGTGTTCCCTCTGGTGGGCGAGCAAATTGCCCGGATTTCTCTTTCCCTCCGGTCCCCGTTGGGAGGAGATGGGGGAAGAGAGCTGTGAAGAGAGGTGAGCACACCGCTGGCCCAAACCAGCCCAGTTAAAGAACACTCAGACATGGCGGGGGTTCTGTCCAGCAGCAGTTCTGTTTATTATCACACAAGCACTTGCTTTTAAAGGCAAATGGGGAAGGGAGGTTTTTACATCCTCCAATCAGCTTAAAGATTACAAGAACATGCATCCTGTCTCAATGCCTAGCTATTGCAATCACGCAGTGTTCACGAGCACGTAAGCGCGTATTTGGCCAATAAGGGCTAAGGCAAGGTTCCCGCAGACACTCCCACCCTACTTCCTCCCGGCGCCGTCTTAGGCTGCCACGTTAATACGCCCTTGTGGGCCCATAATGGCGCCACTTGTAATGTCACTTAAGGTGGCGTTAGTTTTTAAGACCCAACATTACTTCTTCCCCCTTCTCTCTTTTTCCTTTCTTCTATTACCATAGTGTCAAAGGACAAAATTGCAACAAATTTAAAGATCTCAATTGGCTGTATTACAATACTAGAATCGGGCAACCCATCATTCCAAAATAGAATATGTATTCCAAGGAGCTGAGCAGAGGAGGTTGGTTTTATAGACAGAAAAGGCTGAAGAGAGCAAAAACAAAGGACAAAAACCAAATTGGTCACTTTAAAGTTACTTTGCTTGTAAAGTGGGGACAAGAAGACAGAATAGAAATTGGCTGTTATCTCTTTTTCCTTGTTTCTGGGTAGGTCAGACCACAACCTAAGTGATGTGAAACTTCATGGGGTGACTCCATTTTGGTGTTTAGTCTGATCTGTTGGGTCCTGGTGCCCCAAACAGTCCAAAATAATGACCTCCTATAATTTTCATTTAACAATAGTTACATGTTTTCTTCATGTTTCTTATACTCTTTTCTTTATTTCTGTTCTTTTACCTCTCTTTACTTTAGCACATTTTCTTCTCAACTTTTAGTTCACTAGTTGTCTTCTTAAATATATCAATCTACTGTTAAATTTTTATTTTTATTTATTTTAGTTCCAAAATTTTCATTTTTTGGCCCGGCCCGTGGCTCACTCGGGAGAGTGCAGTGCTGATAACACCAAGGCCCCGAGTTCAGATCCCATATAGGGATGGCTGGTTAGCTCACTAGGTAAGTGTGGTGCTGACAACACCAAGTCAAGGGTTAAGATCCCCTTACTGGTCACCACTTAAAAAAAATAATAATAATAAAATAAAATAAAATAAAATTTTCAGTTTTTTCCTAGTTTCAAAATATCTGCAATATTTTTCATCGTGTCATTTAATTTCTTAATCATATAACAATTACTTTAAAGTTCATGTTTGATAAATACCAATATCTGGATCTCCTATTGTTTTATTTGTCTTTTTTTTCCCTTGGAAGTCTATTATTATCTTTTTTGTGCTTGTTTATTTTCTTATTGGATGTTAGGCATTGCCTATGAACAATTTAGATATAATGTTCATCCCTCTATGATGTTATCTTTCTCCAAAAAGAATTTGCTTTTTCTTCTTGCAGGCGGTTAGCATTGAGACAGATGAACTTAACCTCATCAGGGACTGAGTAGATATGAAGTTCAGCTTTAGTATTTATGAGGGCTTTTTCTGTTTTTATTTCATCCTTATTACTTGTTCCTCAGGGCTCCCAATGGAAAGCCTGTTTTTTTTGTTTTTTCCTTTTTGTCTTTTTTACTGACCG
>NW_007727639.1:341035-350780 GCF_000696425.1 Galeopterus variegatus
AGTTTGGTTTTTTAAAATTCTTTTTATTTTTTAAAATTTCTGAATTTTTAAAATTAACAGGTAATAATGTGCATATTTGTGGAGTATGGTGTGATGTTTTGATACATATATGATGGTACTTCAAAAACTTTGTGGAAAAATAGAATTAAAGGATGCATTTTTAAAAGACCTATATTGAAACATCTGTCTGCATGCAATTCTAATTTCCATTCCTAAGCTCAATTGTTACTGGAGAGGCCTAAAAGAGGTAAGTGGTAGCCAGAGGATACTCTCTACAAACATAACAACAAAAAGAGGGTGGTACAAGAAAATTGGTGTAAATGTCTACAGACCATTTTCTTGTGCCACATCCTTAACTGAATCTATGTACTAGTTGGCTTTATTCTTCAATATGTTTGTTTTCGTTTTATACATCTCAACATTGTTCTCACCACTTTTACCAGAAGGTTACCTTGTCCTTCCCTTTATCTCATTTTCTATGTAAAATTATTTCACCTTTCTTCTCATCATCATTAAATAGTTAAAACTAGCCTTATGCTTCTGTTTCCTCTTGCAGATTTAGAAAACTGTGTATAAAGCTGTTTTTTGTTTTGTTTTGTTTTTTTGCTTTTCCTTTTGCAATAGTATATGTGAAGGCAATTTGAATTAGTACCATTTCTGTGGTGAATGGTTATCCCTTTCAAACCCCATCAAAATATTTAGTACTGTCCTCAAAACTATACATTTGTCATTGTCTTATTCAATCTTCAGTTAAGTCTTTCAGATTTAGTGCCCAGCTATATAAATCAAGGTGCTTCAGCATGTGAGTCACATAAGGCAGTAACAAAATTAAAACACGGAATTTACTAGCAGAAATTGAACCAAGGGGCATTCAGTAATTTTGCTGTAGTTCTGTTAGTTGATAGCTGACTGTTTACTGATTGATATGATTTCCCATTCAGTCCTTTTCTCTCATTTCTTTGGAGTACAACAACACAATTCCTGGGTTTTTCAGCTCTTAAAGATGCATAAACCAGAGAGATCATCAAATCCAACCCCCTCTGTATTAGTCTGTTTTTGTTGCTTAAAACAAAATACATGGAACTGGGTAATTTATAAGAAAATGAAAATTTGCTTACAGTTTCAGAGGCTGTGAAGTCCAAAGCCCATCTGGTGGTGGCAACAGTGACCCCGGGGTCTCACATTACAAGATGGTGTAAGCAGAGAGAGAGAAAGACAAACTCTCCTCTTCTTTTAAAGCCCTCAGAACCATGACCCTGACCACCATGTTTAATCCATTCACTACTGCATGGTCCTAACAATCCAACCACCTCTTCAAGGCTCCACCTTTTGATTACCATAATAGGATTTCCCACCCTCTTAACAGTCACAGTGGGGGCTAAGCTTATAATACGTAAAATTTGGGGATAGATAATGAGTTTTGGGTGGACTTAATTCAATCCACTACACCCTCTTTTACAAATGACTGCTTAAGAGTGGTAAAGTGACTTGCCTGAAATAACAGAACTCCTAATTAACAGGGCTGGAGTTGGAATCAAGGTCCTTTGACCTCAGCTGGAATCTACTGTCAATCATGTGCTGTCTCTTCATTTCTTATGGCAATTCAATAAATTCCAACTTTCAGGAAAGGTAGTAATGATTAAATATGAGGTTTAGCATTTTCTGAATCTCGTAGTTACTGTTAAAAATGTTGTCAGATCTAAGGTGTACATATCCTAGGATCTGACATGGCATGTGGTAGCTTTTGCTAACATTCTTTTACATATTATTGTGTGCCTTTTGTGTGCTTATATTCTTTTTAATCTGATAATTATTGACTATTGTCTTTTAGAGTCAATATTCCTAAATTGTGCTACAATCCCTATGGAAACTAGAATAAGTTATTAGAGCCTTGTGAATGTGTTTGACTGCTGCATTCTGTTATTTTCTCTTCCATTGATGGCCTAACAGCTTCAGCAGCTGAGTAGTGGAGGAGCTTAAACCTCTGGGGCCCATTAGATTTAACTTGTTTACTGCGTTAATATCTATATGTTAAATGATAAGAGAGTTCAGGTTATTGAATAATTTAAAATTCAGCTCTAATTGGTGTCATATGACCTGGAAAAGGCCATGGATGATGCCAGGAGCATGCTGTGAATTTCTTATAAATAATTCATAAATTAGATGATTCATTTGCCTGGATGTCTTGCTGAATGCAAAAGTTTTTAAGTTACTACTGATGATATAACACCTGTAAGTATTTAGTTCATAACGCTGGAAGGTAATCTACCTTGATGATGATCTAGCTAAATCTGCCAGTATAGGAGGGTTAATTGCAGTGGGAAAAATTCACATTTATCTGGGATTAGACTTTGGCAAACCACACGGTGCAGCTGTTGCATTACGTATTTTTTGTCAGCTTGACAGCTGGTCCATGTATGCCCTATGTTAAAAATGCCGCATGTCATTCAGTGCCTTATTCCACATTAACTCCAGATGCTCTGGGAAATACAATGACCTGCCCCTCACACAGTAGGTTAGGTTTAGAAATGTTTATCTAGATCTTGAGCTACTGACTTCTCAATAAAATAAAGATCAGAGGGGGAAATTTTAAAGTTATAGAATTGAGATTTTTATTCTTATTAGGCTATCATTGGGAATATGAGGATTGTTAATAGGGTGCTTACCAGGATAGGAAATTATTATTTACCATCAGAGAAATGAATAGCAATAAGACCTGTTGGTACTATTGACTAATCCTGTGATTAACAACTCATAAATGCCTTGGAAGTAATCACTTCCTAAGCATCCAAAGTTAATAACAACCTGTTGCAAGAAATAATCACTGCAGTTTAGTTCACCTCTCTCCTTATGGCTCTATAGCAGAGAGATTAGCCAGGCCTATAAAAATGATTTGCAAAACCTTGTAAAACATCCCTATTTACTTGATGGTATTTCACAAAGTAATACAGCAGTCATTGTTTCTTAATGTGAGAATATGGGAGAACCCCTTATTACCATAGAAGTAGTACATAATTTTTGATGTGTGTTCTTGCATGTGCTTATAAACACATGTATGCATGCAAACATGTATACAAGATCATATCATACATGTTTGTAATAAGGGCATTGTTATTTTCTAGGCAGTCTTTAAAACAATGTCATATTTTAAAAAGGTATCTAAAAGATTCAGAGTACCTTCTTCCAACTCAGAAATTTACTAACCTTAAAGTTAGCAGACATGTTTGTAAAAAAAAAAATCTACTAACCTTTAGTATTAGAAAATTCTTCACTATGTCCAAGCTAAGTCTCTTGCTTTTTTTTTTTTTTTTAATGGCTTGCCAGTGTGCACGGGGATTGAACCATGGACCTTGGTGTTATCAGCACCATGCTCTGATCTAACCAGCCAGCCTCTCACACGTACTATTAAACCTTACTCTTTTTTCATTGATGTTTTTTCATCTGGTCATTAGCCTGTGTTTCCCCAAGTTAAGAGACATTATGCTCCAACTCTGTGAAAGCCAAAAATGCTTGCATTTTCTTCTCATCTTTTTTCGTGCTATGGATCCCATAGCATGCCAAGTCAAGGATTTCATTGGTAGAAGTCACTTCTTGTGGTCAAGGATTGTGATACCTTTCGTATAAGACAAATTCTAACATGCTGCTGCTGTGAACCCAACTTTTTTATCTGTTATGATCTGTAGGTCATTTTCCTGTCTAAACTTGTAAGAAAAAAATTATGTAGTTTGTTTTTCCTACCTGCATATATTCCTCTGAATGCTTTTCTGCTAAATGTCATATGGTTCATTTCTGACTAAGCATTCCATCCAACTCATTTTCATTACATGGAAACCATGTGAATAGATAGCACATCTTAAGTCATATTGTTCAGTTTTCTTGTTGGGTTTTGAGCATATCTTAGCATATTCATAGAATTCTTTAATTGGAAGAGCATTCAATGTAATCATCAAGTTCAGTTGACAAATTATGGCAGCCCAAATCCAGTTTTGTTTTTTTGCACAAAACTTTTGTGTAATCCATGAGCTAACAATGATTTTTACATTTTTAAATGGGGGGGGGAGAATATTTTATGAAATGGGGAAATTACATAAAATTTAAATTTCAGTGTCCATAAGTAAGGTTTTACTGGAACACAACTATACCCATTTGTTTATATATTATCTCTTACTTTTGCACACAAAAGCAGAGCTGAGTAGCTATGACAAAGCCTAAAATGTTTACCCTCTGGCCCTTTACAGAAAAAGCTTGCTGACCTTTGCTCTATAGCTATAAAAGTGAACAAATTACAGCTATATGTAGTACCATGGTTTAATTTCACAAATATGATGCCACATGAAAGAAGCCAGACAAAAGAATATATATCATGTGATTCCATTTATACTTTAAAAATAAATGGGTAAAACTGAACTCTGGTATGGATATTTAAATAGAGAAGGGAACTCTTGTATTTTGTTGATGGGATGTAAAATATAAGACCATTTTGGAAAACTTATCAGCAGTTTCTAGTAAAGTTAAATATATACCTACCTTGTGGCCAAGAGAAATAAATGCATATGTCCAAAAGACTTGTTAAGAATATTCATAGCAGCTTTATTCATAATAGCCCTAAACTGGAAACAACCTAATATTCATTAATAAGAGAATGAACAAACATATTGTGATATATTCATATAATAAAATACTATGCAGTGGTAAAAAAGAAAAGAATGAACTATTGATACGTACAATGATACAGAAGAAACTACAAAATTATGTTGAGCTAAAGAAGCTAGACACAAAAGAATAGCATTCTGTATGATTCTATTTAAATGAAGCTCAAGAAACTACAAAATTATGTTGAGCTAAAGAAGCTAGACACAAAAGAATAGCATTCTGTATGATTCTATTTAAATGAAGCTCAACATAGGCAAAATAAATCTATGGTCATTAGAAGTCAGAATGATGGTTATCCCTGGGAGTGTGAGGAGGTGGTATTGACTAGAAAGAGCACAAGGGAACTTTCTGGGCTGCTGGAAATGTTCTGTAAGTTGATCTGGGTGATGGTTATACAGGTATATGCAAATGTAAAAATTCTTCAAGCAGTACACTTAAGATCTGTGAATTTTATTGTAAATTATGCCTCAATTCTTAAAAAATCTATTCATTTCTAAGTGTTACATATTTGAAAAATTTGTATTAAGCCCATACACCAGAGGCAGCAATGTGGGATATTTGTTAGTTTAAACCCTAGTTAAGAGAAGTTATGTTTGTAAATATCACATAGAAAGCGTGGAGCAGTTCCAGAAAGAAAAACACTTCTGTTTCATTCAGGCCCATTGTTACTTCCATGAGTCCCAGAGGCAATAACTGTTTTCAACTCCACTAATAAAATAACTTAATTTCTTATATTCAAACTCTAACATGGAGTTTTCTGTTTCTCTTCTTAAGTAATACATGATTCAGTCTAATCATGGATTCTGACTTTCTTTAGTTACTGTGACCCATAACCCAACTTGAATTTTTCTGCTAAGCTGATACAGTCAGCCCACGCTTATTGAGATTGTACTGTGTGCAAGCCTCAGTGATATACATACAGAGGGATAAATATAGCCCCTACCTTCAAAAATTGTTGAGGCAGTCAGTGACGAGAATAGTAGTAATAATAATTATAGGAAACATTTTTTGAATGCTAACTTTATATTAGCAAGATCCAAGTACTTTATATGAATTAACTCATTTAATCATCACAATAACCGTAGGAGGCAGTGCAAGATGTTAGTGTAAGACTGATATCTTTTGTATGAAGGAGAAAGATAAAGAATCTATTATCTCAAGCAATTCAACACTGACCTGAGTTGCAAACCCAACGTTAGCAAAATAAAGGTATGTAGCTGAACTCATTGGCTTTAGAAGACAGAGATAATCTGTTGTAACTGAACATACCCTTTGGTGATTTCACCACACACACACTACCACCACCTCTCTACCACACACAAAATTTTCTCATTGAAAGAAGTTTGGGTAAATATGTTTTGGCTTTTTTCTTTTTTGTACCATAAATTGACACCCTTAATAACTGCTCATCTTTCTCATTACCACATTGAATTTTGAGATAGATGATAGGTGCTATTTTTAATCCCTGTTTTACTGATGAGGAACCTGAGGCTTAGGCAAGTTGAGTAATGTGCTATATTAGTTTTCCATTGCTGTGAAACAAATTACCACAAACTTAGCAATTTAAAACAACACACATTTATTATCTCAGAGTTTCTGTGTGTTATTGAGTCTGGGCACAACTTACTTGGGTCCTCTGCTCAGGGTCTTAACAATGCTTAAGTAAAGGTGCAGTTGGGTTGCATTCTTATCTGGAGCTCAAGGTCCTCTTCCAAACTCATGTGATTGTTGGCAAAAGTTAATTTCTTGCATCTGTATGATAGATGTCCTGTTTTCTTACTAGCTGTTTGCCAGAGACTGCCTTGTACTCCAGAGGTCTTTCTGTTCCACATGACCTCTTTCATTGACCCTCCCATGACAGGCAATTTATTTCTTCAAGGCCAGCAGGAGAATTTCTGACCTTATGGGGGAAGGGGATCAGACCCTCTTTTAAATGGCTTACCTGATTAGGTCAGGCCCTCCCAGGATAAGCTCTCTTTTTATTAACTCAAAGTCAACCGAGTAGGAACCTTAGTTACATCTGAACAGTCCCTTTTGCATGTAATATAACATAATCCCAGGACTGATGTCCTCTCATATTCATAGGACCTACCCACACTCAAGGGGAGAAGATAACATAGGGTTTGTACACCAGGGGGATGGAAATCTTGAGGACCATTTTAGAGTTCTGCCTGCCACATGTGCACAGTCACTGAGCAGGTAATTGACAAAACAGTGTTCTCTTTGAGCAAAGCATGCATCAAAATCATTAAGCTGCACTACCCACCAAATAAAGTTTACCCCCAAAATATTTTAGAAATATTCTAAATATTTGACATTTGTGAACAATTTAACAATCAGTACCATTACAGTAAGTGTAGAATATATCAAATGCACATTTATGAATAATTTGTATATACATTTTTTTTTGCAGCTGGCCAGTACAGGGATCGAAGTAAATAATATTAAGGAACAAAAATGAAAATATAAAGTAATGCATATATGATTTCTATTATTATGTAATAATACATGGATTAGAATATATATTGATATAAAATAGTTGGCTTAAGTTTCTGGATCTTTTACAAATGTAGCTGTCATTTTTAAAGTATAATAATTCTTTTTTTTTTTTTTTTTTAAGATGACCGGTAAGGGGATCTTAACCCTTGATGTGGTGTTGTCAGCACCACGCTCAGCCAGTGAGCTAACCGGCCATCCCTATATGGGATCCGAACCCGGGGCCTTGGTGTTATCAGCACCGCACTCTCCCGAGTGAGCCACGGGCCAGCCCCTAAAGTATAATAATTCTATAAGAAGATAGTTTACAAAGTAGCAGATGATAAATGTCAAATATTTGTATTGACGGTAAGTACTTCAGAAGTTCAGAGTGGGAGAGATTAGTTTGGACAAGAGTTTCCCTTTAGGTATAAAATAAAATTTATTTCTTATGAGGTAGTTTATTAGAAATATTGCCCAGGACTAGTTCATTTTCTATAGCTTATAATTTATTCAGTGTACAGGATTGCATGTCTTCTTTGAAGAGGGACGAATCTTCTCCCCAGACGTGGCTCATTCTCATTTACATGGCAATTCTTTAGCATTGCTTTAGAAACTGAATTAAAATCTTAATCACTGTACTAGCTCTCTTTTATCATAGGATAGGAAATTTGTTACTGTGTATTTCTGTTAGTTGACATTTTTTACCCATCAGTCATCATTTTCAGCTATTAGCAAAGTAAATTGGTGCAATTTTTTCCTCTTCTGCTAGTGTGGAATATACTATAAAGCATATGTACTTCACAGGGCCTGGTTTTCCAAAGCCTTGCGGTTTCAAATATTGGCCTTGTGGAGGACTGGAAATTTCCCTTAGGGTATAAGTCTCTGCTGCAAGATAAGAGTTGTGGCACAGCAGGTTGCTGGCTCAAAGACAGACGAGTTACTGATTGTTATGTAAAGATACTGAGAAATTGCTACTGGAAGGAATGTTTGCTACGATCAAACTGTTGTTGATAGAACCACTTAATTGCCTTACTGGAATGTCATCTGGCTTGTTTCACTGAATGTTACCAGCCTATACTGTTAAACTATAACCCCACCTTTGTCTCTTCCTGTAACTGCCTAGTCTGGAAAATAAATGCAGGAAGAGAACCCCAATTCAGCATTAATTTCCCATGGAAGGAATGCCTCTCTCTTGAGGGTTCCAGGAGATTAACCACTTCGGGGCCTGTCACTGCTCAGAAGAGATGGTCTTTGAGTAATCCTTTGCATCTCCATCACCCAGGGGAAGAGGGGTGACAAATCCGTGGGGGATGAAGCAACACAAAGCAACATGCTAGGGATCTCAATATCCATTCATTATATATCTCTAAAATAACAATCTCAACTGTTTATAAATTAGTTTTTATTTAAAAATAAGTGTGGTAGACTGAATAATGGTACCCCAAATATGTCCATATTCTAATGCCTGGAACCTGTGAATGTCACCTTATATGGCACAAGGGACTTCACAGATGTGATTAAGTTAAGGATCTTGAGATGGGGAGATTATCCTGGACTACCTGAGTGGGCCCAATATAATCAAAACAGTCCTTATAAGAGGGAGACAGGAGGAGTCAAGGAGAAGATCATGTGATGATGGAAGCAGAAGTTAGAGTGATGCACTTTAAAGACAAAGAACAACAAAACAAAGAATACAGGTGGCCAGTAGCAGCTAGAAAAGGCAAGAAAACTGATTCTCTCCTCAGAGCCTCCCAAAGGAACCAGCCCTGCCAACACCTTGACTTTAACCCAGTGAAACGGATTTCTAATTTCTGACTTCCGGAGCTGTAGGAGAATAAATCTGTGTTGTTTTAAGGCACACAGTTTGTGGTAATTTGTTTCAGCAGCAATAGGAAACTAATACAGATGTTGTAGTATGTTAGTTTACCGAAAAAGTCATATTTCTCTTGCAGCCTTGAGCAAATAAACTTCCCTCAGCCTGCAAATAACTGTCCATGAAAAGTGAAAGATTATTTCAGTGGGTATGGATAGGAGATTAAGAAGAGTTTTTGCTTATTTGGTTAATGTTAGGGATCAATACACAGAAGACTTTCTGGATTTGCTTGAATAGAGGTAGAAAATGGCAAGGAAGTAAAGTTTAACATAAATGGACTTTGAATGAAAGCCTGAGGGAAGCAGAAGATAAGAGTGGAAGCTGCAAAGACACTTCAGATGTTTCTCTTGTTTAGGTCTCCTTTGTTTCTTTCTGTCTTGTCTTCATTTTTCAGTAAAAACTAAGTCCAGGTTGGAAAACAAGGCCTCTCCATAGGTGGATGATTTGTTCTTTCAGCTTTTGTGTTAAAGATTATACTCTGGCTGCCCAAAAGAAGTAACAGCTGCTAGGGATAATACAGCTTGGACAACCCATCTTGCTAGTTAAGTAACTGGACTTCATGGCCCTCTTTTTTTGTGCCCAAGATCTAAATAGAAGGGAAGTTATTATGTTGTAGAAAGCTATACTTGGAAGAGTCTAATCATTAGCTGGATTCATTTTCAGAATTGTACCCCTGCCCTCCATCAGTCCAGTTAATTCAATTAACATTCTTTCTTCCACATTAATTTCCTTCATTATTAT
>NW_007727639.1:351369-353439 GCF_000696425.1 Galeopterus variegatus
CCATCAGTCCAGTTAATTCAATTAACATTCTTTCTTCCACATTAATTTCCTTCATTATTATTTTGGTAATCATGAATGTCCATCCACCTTTATGAGCAAGTTGCTCACCTGTGACACTCAACATTTGCATTCAACTAGAATATTTCTAGTACAACATCCTGGAGTTTAGATATACCATGTTTCTGAAATGTGAAGAAAAGCTGCTTTTTTGTTGTACTAAATCAACGATGATCAGAACTGGGTTAAGTATAACAGACTTCCAAGGCCAAAGTCAACAGTGAGGGTGATGGAGATGTTCTATGATATAGACCAGTGGTTTTCAAAGTGTGATCCCAGATCAGCAACATCAGCATCACCTGACAACTTGTTAGAAATGCAAATTCTCTGATTCTTCTTCAGATGGAGTTGGAAACTCTGGGGACAAGTCAGAGTTTCCTGTTTAACAAGCCCTCCAGGTGATTCTGATATATGCTAAAGTTTGAGAATAATTGATATAGACTAAGTTTTGCTCTTCCTGATAGAACTAGCTTAAAGCTAAAATGTTGGAAAAGCTTACTCTGTTGGCCTGTCAGGGGTAATTTGCGACTTCTTCCTTTCTGCCTGAGTTCTATCACATTGTAATCACTTGAACAGCTTAATTGAAAAATCACTTATGTTTGTAGCTGAAATTAAATATATGTTTTGTATTTAAATAACTGCTTTTGATTAAAATCATATTTTGTTGAAAGTGGTTGGTTTTAAGATATTTATCAAAACTCATCAAATTTTTAGCAGTAAGTAACATCCTATTCAGTATAAGGTGAAATGTTTTACATCAAATCTCATGCTGTGTAATGGCCAATCAAATGGTATTTAAGGTGGCTGAGTGGATTTCTTGGCTCAGTATTCAAAAGTAAACATTTTAAGACATCAACATTTAGTGCTTTTGTGTTTTCTCAAAGTTGATTTTATGTAACCCTCTTTATTTGCAGCTCCTGAAGTCACCCAAGATCTTGCTTAAGCAGTACGTGGCAACACTTTACTTTTCTCATCCTTATATGAATTAACTGAAATGTAGGTTGTTTGAAAATGGATGTAGCTCTGTGGCACATGTCTGTTTAGTTGTGTGAATGCTATCATTTAATATTTAAGAATATAAAACAGCTTTGTTTTGGTAAACATGTATCATTGATTTCTGAAAAGCCAAAAGAAAGAATTTGTTTTATCGTGTTCTTATTTGACAGGTTATCTTGTGGTTCTTTTTAGGTATCCAGTAGGAAAAGCACTATCCAGTCTTCATTTATGGAACTAGATGGTTCCTACTTGAGTGTAGCCAAACCACAAATCAGTCAAACCAAGCAAAGACCTAAGTCTGCAAAGCAGGACTCAGCTTCAGAATCCCTTATGGAGTTTAGGAATAATTCTTCGAAACCAATAACATTTCATCATCCTAAAGAAGGTCTAGACAGGGTGCCCTCAGAGACCAGAACATGTAATTATGAATCTCCAGGGAGAAGACCAGTGCATGCAGTCCCAACAGAGAAAGTTCCACCAGAAGAATTGAAGATGAAGGAATGTCCACACCTCAAGCCTACTCTGTCTATTCACTGTTGTGGTCATAGTCTTTCTGAAAATGCAGATCATGTTCTTATGAGCCATCCTACAGACATAGCCCCTCAATATTCCAAGACGGATCCAGGGTCATGCAGTTATTGTGGGCTCTCTTGGGCATCTCTGTTGCATGGCGGAAGGGCACTTCAGCCCAGTGTAACTAATTTCAAAAAGCAACTCTCAGAAGATAGAAGGCAACAACTGATGCTTCAGAAAATGGAGCTGGAAATTGAAAAGGAGCGCCTTCAGCATCTGCTGGCTCAGCAGGAGACAAAGCTTCTTCTAAAACAGGAGCAGCTTCACCAGTCTCGACTGGATTACAGTTGGTGAGTCTGGTTCTTTCATTAATGTCTATAGTTTGGAGAACACAGTGTAAATGGCTGGTGTGTTACTGTAGCAGATGTATAGCAACAAAGTTTCTTCAGGATCTTGGCATGCTCAAGGTGCATACCAAGTATGACTACAAAGTAAATTCCCCTG
>NW_007727639.1:353872-365589 GCF_000696425.1 Galeopterus variegatus
CTTCAGGATCTTGGCATGCTCAAGGTGCATACCAAGTATGACTACAAAGTAAATTCCCCTGCCTTTTGTGGAAGACTTGAAAAATTACCTTATCTTCTAAAATGTTAGCTTAGAATAT
The DNA here is from genome assembly GCF_000696425.1 of Galeopterus variegatus. Classification (NCBI taxonomy): domain Eukaryota; kingdom Metazoa; phylum Chordata; class Mammalia; order Dermoptera; family Cynocephalidae; genus Galeopterus; species Galeopterus variegatus. Next base: position 353,991 of record NW_007727639.1, read on the forward strand.
TTACTCCCGAGCAGTCTGATGTAATTTTTGCTGGATTTTAAAGACATTTTTAAATGATATTAATGTTACACAAAATCTTTTGCTGTTTGATGTCAGCTTGAGATTTCAGGGTGTGGAATCAGATTGCAAAGAAGTGTGATTAACTGTCATCATTCCATGTTTATGTCTGTCTACCATAATATAAGATATAACAAATGATGGAAGCCTTCTAAATTCACTTCTTTCTGGTCATGGAGCATAACCTGCTTAATAACCAATTCTTACAAACTTTTGCGCGTTAAAGCTGTTATTCCTTTAACAATTCTTCCCTAAGAACAGTGTCTCAAAAACTAAATTGCTGTTTTGATATGTTAGAGTTCAGCTTAGTCTTGCATGCAGAGTCATAAAGTTTGCTGTCTTAATTTATTCAAGAAAAATTAGTAATAAATCAGACACAATTGTATTTAAAACACAATAAAATGTGGATTTAAATCTTTAAAAAATAATAAATGGCAAGTTCTCACAGGGAAGTGTTTATATAACCTTGCCATTTCCTCCATAGTCAAATTTACAATTTCTCCTTTGTACACATTTTAATTACACATATACATACCATATTGACACAATAATAGTGTTATTTTTTGTTACTTCTTTGTTAATTTTCTTTTACTTACCGATTCTGCTTAATATTTTTTAAATTTTAATTTCTTTGAAAGTTCCATCTTGACATTTTTCCCTCAGTATAATACCTACTTTTTTTGGAACCAGAAGTGATCTTCCTCTTTCTCATTCTCCATTGTCAGACAGTCTTGTTCTTCATTGTCAAAACCTGGAAGCATTTAAAGTAAGTGAAAATGAAGGGTCTCACAAGAAGATTGTCACCAAAGGCTGAGCTGTTACTTCGTTTTTATAACCCCAATCTCTAATCCTTCAATTACTGTAGACTCTCCATAGAACTTCTTCTAAAAAACATTTCTTGAATGCCTGATGATTTTTGAGGAATGGTTCTAGGTGCTTGGTGTTGGGCATCTCCGGTGGCCGCACGGGACCCCAACAGGTTTTTCCTTTCCCTAGAGGGTTGGGGTGAAAGGGATTGCCCTTTTCTCCCCACCAGGACGCGGGGCAAAAAGAGATTCCAAGAGATGGGTGAGCAGGCCGCTGCTCTCCCAGATAGGGAACAAACACATACACACACAGCGGGGGTTCTGTCAGGCAGTTCCTTTTATTGTAACACAAAAGATCATATTTATATGCTTAGCAGGCGGGGATTTCCAAGCTTAGGCCAATCCTTGAAAAGGTCAAATGTGCATGTGCCTTGTCTCTCTATGCTTAGCCCTCCCCCTTAACTTCCCTTGGGCACCACCTTTTATCCATTTAGACCATCTGTTGTTTTTGCTTAGAAAAAGGGCGTGGTCCCATAGCTTGGGATAAAAAAAAATGAATCGTATGTGTTCTATACTTTGAAGAGGGAACAGTCTAATGGGGGAATGGATAATTTTAGAGTAGACAATCATATTCATTTTTATAGCATTGTATAGTCAAATAATATAGCATAATGATAATAAAGTCTGTATTGTTCTCTTTATCACCTGAGCTTAGAAGAAACAGCTTTTGAGCAAGTTTTGTATATATATAAATTGCAAAATTTTAAAAATATTTATAGACATTTTTAAAAACTTTATTTTGAAATAATTGTGGATTCACAGGAAACTGCAAAAATAGTGCATAGAGATTCCAAATACCCCTCACCCAGATTCCCCCAATGGCTACATCTTATATAACTATAGTACATTATCAAAACTAGTAAACAAACATTGATACAATGTATGTGAATAATTATATGCTATTTTATCACATATGCAGATTTGTGAAACCATCACCACAATCAAAATACAGAACTATTTCATCACATGATTTTTTTCCTACTACCCTGTTATAGTCTCAACTACTCCTTTCTGCCCCCACATCCCTAACCCATAGGAGCCACTAATCCATTGGCCATTTCTATAATTTTGTCATTTTGAGAATGTGATATAAGTGAAATTAAACATTATGTGAACTTTTAAGACTGGCGTTTTTTCACTCAGCATGATGCTTTTGGAATCCATCCAGGTTGTTGCATCTGTTATACCTTTTCATTGCTGACTAGTATTCCATAAAATGGATGTACCATAATTTGTTTAATGATTCACTTATTGAAGAACAATTTGATTGTTTCCAGTTTTTGTCTACTACAAATAAAGCTGCTATGCACATTTTTGTACAAATTTTTTTGTGGACTAAGATTTTCAGTTCTACAGATTTCTAGATCATATGGTAAGTGTATATTTAGTTTTTGTAGACTAAATATATGTTTAGCTTATACTACATTTAGTTTATAACACATTCCCGCCAGCAATGTATGAAAGATTCAGTTTCTCCACATCCTTGCTGGCATTTGTTATTTGGTATTGTCAGTAATTTTTATTTTACTTTTCTGACATGTGTACAGTGATATTTCATTGTACTGTTAATTTGCATTTCTGTAACAGTTAGTGATGTTGAACATCTTTTGTGGGCTTGTTTGTCCTCCTTTCATCCTCTTCAGTAAATTTTCTCTTCACTATCTTTCGCCCATATTCTATTTAGAGTGTGTGTTTTTACTGTTGAATTTTGAGAGTTCTTCAAATAATCTAAATATAAGTCCTTTGTCAGATATATGGATTGCAAATATTTTCTCCCAGTCTGTACCTTGTCTTCTCAATCTCTTAACAAGATCTTTCACACAGCAAAAATTTTTAATTATGATAAAATCCAATACATAAATTTTTTGTTATGGATTATATAAAATTTTTTGTCAGGAATAGTATGTGTTTAATTTTTTCAAATACCTACCTTTTATGAATTTTGTCAAATACCTCTTATGATCATGTGATTTTTCTTACTTAGCCTACTAATATGGTGGATTATATTGATTTTTGAAAATGGAACCAGCCTTGCATCCCTGGAATAAACCCAAGTTGATCACATAATTCTTTTTATATATTCCTGAATTGTATTTACTAATATTTTGTTAAGGACATTTGCATCAGTATTGATGAGGGACATTGGTCTGTTGTTGTCTCTGTATTGGTTTTGATATTAAGGTAATACTGGCCTCATAGAATGAGTTGGGAAGTATTCCCTCCCTTCTACTCATATGTTCTGGAACTGACTGTGTAGAAATGGTGTTAATTCTTCTTTAAACGTTTGGTAGAATTCTCCAGTGAAACAATTTAGGCCTGGAGGTTTCTTATTTGGGATTTTTTAAGTTGTAAGTTCTATTTCCTCAATATTTACAGGGCTACTCAAATTATTCATCTGAGATTGAGTGAGTTGTAGTTTGTGCCTTTTGAGGAATTTGCTCATTAAATTTATGTGTGCAGGCTTGTTCTTAGTATTTCTTTAAAAAAAAATTTTTTTTTCAGTTTTTTTTTTTTAATCAAAACATGATTGTACATGTCTGTGGGGTACAGAGTTGCATATCAACACTCAGTTTTTTTTTTTTAATCAAAACATGATTGTACATGTCTGTGGGGTACAGAGTTGCATATCAACACCTATGTGCAATATGTGATGCTCAAATCAGGAAAATTAGTGTATTAGATAATATACGATGTTACCATTTTTCATGGCCCTTTATCAATTCCTCCCGTACCTCCTTCCTCTCCCCCTTTCCCACCTCTGGCAACCTCGGTTCTGCTCTCTTCTTTTGAAAGTTCAACATATTTTTGTGATTGTTGTATTATTTATTTATTTATTTATTTATTTATTTATTTATTTATTTATTTATTTATTTATTTATTTATTTATTTATTTATTTATTTATTTATTTATTTATTTATTTATTTATTTATTTATTTATTTATTTATTTATTTATTTATTTATTTATTCATTTATTTGGCTCCTACTTATGAGTGAGGACATGCAGTATTTCTCTTTCTGTGCTTGGCTTATTTCCCTTATTTCATTTTCTCCAAGCTCATCCATGTTGCTGCAAATGTCAGGATTTCATTCTTTTTTATTATTCTTAGTATTTCCTCATTATTTTTTTGATGTTCAAAATGTTGGTAGTTAGATTTCCTGTTCTATTCTTGATATTGGTAATTTGTGTCTTATTTTTATTTTGCTTTATCAGTCTTGCTACAGATTTGTTAAATTTTAGTTTTCTCTTTTCAAAGAAGCAGCTTTTTGTTTTATTGATTTTTCAAAATTTTTTTTCTGTTTTTAATTTCATTGATATCTGCTCTTTGCTATTTCCTTCTTTTTGCTTGCTTTTGCTTTGGATTTATCTAGCTCTTCTTTTTTCTAATTTGTTAAGTTGGGAACTTTGATTATTGATTTGATATTTTTTTTGGCAGCTGGCTGGTATGGAGATTCAAATCCTTGGCCTTGGTGTTATAACACCATTTTCCTCTTTTCTACTTGGAGCATGTAGTGCTATACATTCCTTTTCAGCATTGATTTGGCTGTCTCTCACAAATTTTGATATGTTGTGTTTTCATGTTTATTCAATTCAATATATTTTTAAAATTTCCTTTGAGACTTCTCATGGGTTATTTGGAAGTGTTTTATTTAGTTTCTATGTTTTTCAAGATTTTCCTGTTTTCTTTCTGTTACTGATTTCTACTTTGATACCATTGTGGTCATGTAACACACACTGTATGATTTCAGTTCTTTCAAATTTGTTAAAGTTTGTTTTTGGACCCAAGATATGTTCTATCTTGATATATGTTCCATGGGTGCTTGAAAGGAATGTGTATTCTGCTCTTGTTAGGTGGTGGTGTTGAATTCTTCTATATCCTTGCTGATTTTCTGTCTAGCTGTTCTATCAATTATTGAGAGAAGGGTTTTGAAATATCCATCTACAATTATAGATCTATTTTTTCTATCAGTTCTATCAGTTTTTGTTTTACATATATATACCTCTGTTGTTTGGTGCTTACGTATTTAAAATTCCTTTGTCTTCTTGGCTTGTCTTCTTGGCAGATTATTTTATCATTATGTAGTGTTCTTCTCTGTCCCTAATAATTTTCTTTTCTCTGACGTCTCCTTTATCTGATATTAATATAGCTATTCCTGCTTTCATTTGATTAATATTTGCAAGATATATGTTCTTCCATTCTTTTATTTTCACCCTACATATGTTGTGATTTTGAAGTGAGTTTCTTAGACACAGCATGAGTCATGTGTTTTTAATCTGTGCTGTCAGTTCCCATCTTGTAATGGTATGCTCACAAATTTACTTTTAATGTGATTTGTATATATTAGGGATTAAGTCTGACATTTTTTGTTTTCTGTTTGTTCCCTCTGTTTTTCATTTCTGTGTTTTCTTTCTTCTGCTTTCCTATGAGTTACTCGAACAGTTTTTATAATTCCATTTTATCTGTAGCGTTTCTGAGTATATCTCTTTGGACAGATTTGTTTCATTGGTTGCTTTACGTATTACATTATACACACATAACTTATGATAGTCTATAGGTATCCTATTTAACCAATTTAAGCATAGAAATTTCACCTTCCTTTAAGTCCCTTTACTCTCCCCCGCTTCTAATTGTCTCAAAGAGTTCCTCTACATACATTGAGAACCACATCAGAAAATATTATAATTTTTGCTTTAACCATCTAACTCAGGATCCTTCTCTGACACCACTCTAGCAGGTTTGGGATGCCTCATTAGAGCTGGTGGAGAATGGAAGTCTAGCCTCCCACTTGGCATTTGCTGGTGGGAATGGGATAAGTGAGGCCACATTTTTTCCTGTGGTGTTTGGCTACAGTAGGATAGTTATTGTCTTAAAGTTTTATGTCTTGGTAGACTGCCCCTTTCCTGTTCCTTTGGCTAGAGGGAGCAGCCTTTTTTTTCCATTATGCCTTCGGAGTTTCTAGGTTGCCTACTACTCCAGCATCCAAGGTATATGAGGTGAAAACAAAGCCCAGAAAACTTACCATCTTTTTATTCCTCTAGTCCCAGTCTGCCTTTTCTCCCTACCTTTCTCAGTTGTCTTATGTTTGTTTCAAGGATAATGTCTAGGATTTGGGGCTCTACAGGTGTAGGGAGAACTGCACCACTTCATTTTGCCCCACAAGTGAATGTCCTTAGAGATTTTAAGAAGTAGTATAAAGCAAATAAATACATGAAAGTTCAACAGTTCAAATAATTTCTAGTTTTCTTCCAGTTTTAATCATCCAAGAACCTATCTCAATTAAATTTCATCAGGTTATATTTTATTACTTTTGATTCAAAAATTAGACTTTTGTAGATCGAACAAAAGTACTTCACAAAGCAAAAAAAAAAAAAGGAAGGCCCACAGGCCCACAACATAGGTCTGGTAACAGGCAGAGAATGCCTGTTTTCTGTCATTACTCCTGAAAGTTGCTATATTTTTTCAACTCTAAAAACATATAACATGTTGAAAACTATTCACCTGAGATAGCTTGGACTCTTTCTTAGACCCAGATCTCTTTGTGCTAATTTTTTTTTTAAATTCACCATTGTAGGGCCCCATAAAACCCCAAAGGAGACATTCCCTAAAACATGGCACCTTTCCGGCTTCTCTTCCGGGTCTTAACATTCCTGCTGGCGCCAAAGTATGGCCTATCAAAATCATCACCCGCCCTTCCGACCAGTCAGCCACTGCCCCGCGTACTAACCACCCTCTCCCGGAACTCAGCTCTCTATAAATGTATGCTTCACCCTCAAATAGAGCGGAACTTCTCCGGTGAGCTGTCAGCTTGGGTCCTGTTGTTCTTTCATTGGTGCCGAAACCCGGGAGGAGCTCACCCCTTACCCGAGGGGACTCCTTCTCGGACCTCCTTCACTCTCTCGGTGGTTCCTGCTGCTGACGCTTCACCCTCGTCCATTTTCTCCAGCGCTGGCTTTCCGCACCCACCACCGGCTCATCCAAATGTTAAGTCTCCCTTTAGAGGTGCCATTTTAAACTAGGACTACCCCTCCGGCATCCAGCCCTAACAGCAGCAGTATGCCCCACTACGTCCTGCAGGTCCTCAGTGGACCCCTAAATACTCCCTCGTCACACCAGACCGTCCACATTCTACTCCNTTCTCCTCCCTGTTCCTCCCCCCTCAACGTCCCTCTCCAGCAGGAAGTAGCTCGAAGACCTCAACGACCTTACCCCCCAATAGAGGATAAAGGGAGGAATGTAGGGCCCCATAAAACCCCAAAGGAGACATTCCCTAAAACATAGCGCCTTTCCGGCTTCTCTTCCGGGTCCTAACATTCCCTCCGGCGCCAAAGTGTGGCCTATCAAAATCATCACCCGCCCTTCCGACCAATCAGCCAACACCCCACGTACTAACCACCCTCTCCCGGAACTCAGCTCTCTATAAATGTATGCTTCACCCTCAAATAAAGCAGAATTTCTCCGGTGAACTGTCAGCTCAGGTCCTGTCGTTCTTTCAACCATGTTTGTTTCTTGTGTGCAAAGTTCTCCTCCTTGAAAATGGTTATCATTTGACTTTAATGCAATCTTTTGGATAGATGAGTATTAGCCTTGGAAGGAGTTATTTGCTTTCTGTCTTTAGGAAACCCTGTGTTTTACTTTGGGGCATTGTCAGTCTTCCTGCGTAACCTTTGTGAACTAAATACATACAAACCATCAGACAGTACCCAGCTGTAACACTGGCCGCCTTTAGAACTGGTCAGGCTGGTTTCTGGTGTTTTAGTCATCTTTTAAAGAGGGCCTTTGTGACTGTTTGTGAGTCCCGGCCCTCAGAAGTCTTCTATTTCATTCGTCCTTGTATAGACCTAAAGCAAAATTCTTTCTAGTCAAGAAGATAAAAAAATCTAAATGAGATGCCCAGGTAAACAGGCTCAAGACATTTTTAATTGAACAGCTTCTACCTCTCATTCTCTTGCTTACTTCCACCATGGTTTACCATAGTTAGGTGGTGCAACCCAGACTTAGAAGCCTAAATCTATCCATTTAACTAATCAGTATCACAATTCATATTACTAGGTTGATAGTTACCCTGTTCTCTGGCTTACTTTTTAGATTATGTAATTTTATCACTTATGAGTTATTTGATATTCAACTTACTGCACATTAGTATCATATACCAATAATATCTGTCTCAAATGAATCCTCCTAAAACATTACTTTTATTGTACCACTTCTGAATTTCTAAAACTCATAGTTATTTCCTATTAGACTATGTTTATTCTACCTAGTATTCAAAGATTTTTTTAACCTGGGATCACCTCTCTACCCATTTTGCCCGCTTTTTCCTAAGAAATAATTTTTTCCGAAAGGCACGTTCGTGTTCTTGAGATCATCTCAATATACCATTTATATTTCTTTCTCAAGCCATATCTTTTTCTCTGATTTAAATATTTTTTCTTTTCCATTTATCTACACCCTATCTATTCATTACAGCACAGTTAAAATGCCTCTACTTAAAATTTTTATGTCTGGTATATATGGAATATATACAATATTAGCATCTTATTGTTTAGCGTTTGATGTAGCTCTGTAATTCAGGTTAGTTCTCCTGTTTCAGCAAACATTTAATAATTCTCCTACTCTGGACAAAACTGTATAGGAGGAGTACCAAAATGAGCAAGACCTGATCTTGTCTCTCAGTATATTATATATAATCTCACTCTCTAATTTATATATCTGTACTGAATTTAAATGGTCCAAAGAGTCTCACTTCAATTAAATAAATGAATTAATATCCATAATGCACATGGCATTATTTGTGGTGGGATATCCAGGGAAAATAGTGTGAAGGCAATCCATAATTGAATACCAAATGAGTAGCACAGAATTGTTATAGTAGTTCAGAATTTGGGGATAAGTCTATCATTTTGGAATAAATTTGACATGACATTGGCATTTACTTAATTTGTGATTAATGATTTATTCTGCCACCTTGATATTACATCATGGTCAATAATATTTTTCAAAAGGGTATTTGTAAGCACTTTTCATTTTGATCGAAGAAGATTTATCCAGAATACTATTTGACAGTGCCAAGAACCATCTTAAATCCTTTTTAGTGCAAAGTAGTATATATGTAATGAATAAAAATCAAGGCTAATTATAAATATTTACCTTTGCGTACCACTCTTACCATATGCCTTAATACATGTATTCTATATATAACTATCATAAAAATACTGCCTTCACCACTTAAGAGTGTGTCACCTTGGGTGAGTTAAGTGCCTGTGCCTCACTTAAGTCATCTGCAAATATGTATAATAAAAGTAACTACTTCATAGAGTGGTTGTGAGTATCACTGCAATAGTATATATAAAATGTACTTCTTAAATGGTAGCTGCTATCATCATCAAAATCATTATTTCTACTACTACTGCAGACGCTGCTCTGATTGCTACTATTGCTATTATTTTTAACTTCGTTCTCATAATTGCCTGATTTTAACATTCTGCATCTGCATTACCTACCTACCTATATTGCCACTATCAAATATTAGCCTTAAACTCTAAGTTCCTCAGGGTAATTAATCTACATACTTCTCTTTGTATATCACCATGCATAGTTAGCTGCAATTATTAGAATGTCGTTTGACAAGGAAAATGATGATATTGTGTTAACAGTGTTTTTACCTCTTCATGGTTTGATTTTATAGTTAAAGAACATACTTTTACAGATAACCAGAGAACTTTCTAAAAAACTGAGGGAATGGGTAGTGTCACATATTTGGTACCAGTGATTGACACCCAGACTCCCAGTTGAAGATCTTTGGCTCATTTTCTTCAGTGGCCTTCCCTACTCAGTACATGTGAGTATGGAGCAAAATTAGCATTGATGGATAGACTGTATTCCAGTTCTTTGGGGGAAATTTATCTGAGACCTAGAGAAAAAAATGTAGGTTGTTAAGCTGTCACTCCAGCTCTTTTAAATGTCAATGTGAGATGTGGGTGCCTCCCATGTATATATTGGGCAGGGTCAGTAATACTTAGAGTTACTAGAATTCTGATTTAGACACTGGTAATCAAAGTACACTTGCTTAGCAATGAATAGAGGGGAAGCTTTAATTTCTGGAGAAGAGACTAAAAGTGCTCCTAAAACAGCTATAATTTTGAATTTTTAAATAATATTCTAACCAACTCAATCTTCCCCTACTCCCCTATAAAAAAAGAAAATTTAAATTCCTATGAAACTGATTTGTGTTTCTTTAGTGTATTTAGGAATTACTTATTTATTTTTGACAGATTGAGTTTTAATCTGAGAATAATTACTGTTGTCTAGCTAAAAGAGCATGGTTTTCCAAGGATTATCATTCAGTTTTTCAGGCTCCACAGAATTATAAATTTTCTAAATTTATTTTTACAGGTTAAGAACTCAAGCTGTATTTAAGTCAAGAGAACGGGTTGCTGACAAAGAATTTACTAAACCCCAAGAGCTCGATCTGGATATGAATGGAAGTGACTCTGGACCAAGGTAAACCTAAAGGCAAGAATATTAAGGATATCAAGATTTAGAATATGTTTGGTTTATGGCTGTATATCAGTTAATACAGTTTTCTGACCATACAAATACATTCTCATTAATAAATTTTGAGAGGTATGGAACAGTATGAAGAAGAAAATAAAAATTATTCATAATCCTATCACTCTTTGAGCCCTTTTCTCCTACTTTTCTTTGTATGATATTTTGTATTGAATAAAAGGATTATGCTTATACAGAATTTTATTTGTTACTTTTTTCACTATATCTTATTTTCTGATCTTATTAAATACTTTGTAAAAAACATTAATTTATTCAACAAATATTTATCATGTGGCAACTGTGCCTTAATATTTATCTATTAGCCCGCTGCTGGGTAATATAGGGCTTTGCTATTATAAATTATGCCTTGAAGAACATTTTTCTAAATAAATTTTTTCTTTCTCTTTATTTCCTTGGTATAGATTCTTGTAAGTGGAATTCTACTTCAAAGTGTATGTGAATCTTGATTCACATTTCCAATTTATTTATTTTAATATAGGGCTTTGCTATTATAAATTATGCCTTGAAGAACATTTTTCTAAATAAATTTTTTACTTTCTCTTTATTTCCTTGGTATAGATTCTTGTAAGTGGAATTCTACTTCAAAGTGTATGTGAATCTTGATTCACATTGCCAATTTATTTATTTATTTATTTTATTTTTTTAAAAGATGACCGGTAAGGGGATCTTAACCCTTGACTTGGTGTTGTCAGCACCACGCCCAGCCAGTGAGCGAACCGGCCATCCCTATATGGGATCCGAACCCGGGGCCTTGGTGTTATCAGCACCACACTCTCCCGAGTGAGCCACCAGGCTGGCCCCAAATTGTTTTTTAATTCAACTTATACCCTCAATGTAGTGTTTAAGAAATCTCTTTTTATGCAAATTTGAGGAATTTTTGGTCATTTTTTTAAAAATCTTTTTCTCTATCCTTTCTTCTCTCCTTTTAGGACTCCAGTTACACGTGTTTTAAACCTGTAGAACCTGTAGATATTGTCCTACAGGTTTGAATAATTTATGTTGATCTTTTCTCAAGTTCATCAGCTCTTCTGTTATTTCCCTTTACAATATGTTGTTTAGCTCCTATGGTGATTTTTTTTTTTTTTTTTTTTTTTTTTTTTTTTTT
>NW_007727639.1:366589-378738 GCF_000696425.1 Galeopterus variegatus
GGTGGTTTTTTTTTTTTTTTTTTTTTTTTTTTTTTAGTTTCAGATACTGTATTTTTCAGTTCTGGGATTTCCATTTGGGTCTTTGTTCTAAATTCTATTTCTCCGCTAAGATTTTCTATTTTATTTATCACAAGCATATTTTTTTTTTAATGTTCTTGAGTATAGTCATAATAACTCCTCTAAAATGCTTGTCTGTTAAGTCTAACACATGAGTCATCTTGGGGTTTTTCTCCATTGATTAAATTTTCTCTTAAGCTTTGGTTATGTTTTCCTGTTTCTTTGTATATCCAGTAATTTTGGATTGTATTGTGGTCATTGTAAATGATTCTGGGATTCAGTTATAGTACTCTGAACACTTTTGATATTTTTGTGTTACAGCAGGCAGTTAACTTCACTGAACTTAGACTGTAAGCTCTATCTCCCTGGAGTAAGTGACAGTGAAAATGACTGAGTTTTTTTTTCAACCTTAGCTGAGCTGCTTGAGTCTATTGGCTTGGCATCTGGGTCTGCAGGGCTGGTCCTGAAGCCTCAGTCTACAGAGGCCAGCTTGGCACCAGGGTCTACTGGGGTATGACTTGAGCCTGGGGCCAACCTGGTGCTGAGGCAAGTGTGGAGCCATGGTGGCTGGTCCTAGGTTCCACCTAGGATCCTGGATGCTGACCTAGTGCCTCGAACCACAAGGACTGGCCTGGCCTAGAATCTGGGGCTATGGTGACAGGCCTGGACCGTGGGGGCTGGCCTAGAGGCTGGATGTGTGGTTCCTGACCTGGAGGCTAGGTCTGAGATGGCTGGCCTGGGTACTAGGGTCATGGGGGCCAGCTGGTACTGGGATCTCCTGGGATGGGCCTTAGACCCTGGATCTGCTGGAGCATGGGACTCCAGGTGGCAGTCTAATGACTAGTGCTGCAAGGGCTAGCCTGGTGCTGGGGTGGGCGAAGCCTGGGGCTGTCTGAAACCTGAGTATATGGGGACTGGCCTGGCACTGGGAGAGTTCCAATCTTAGGGCTTCTGGGGCTGGTCCAGAGACTGGGGCCACTGAGGTCAGCCTGGCAGTGGGGTGGGCCCAGAGATTCAATCTCTTGGCCCCCCCCACCCCCCCACCAGGTCTGGAGCCAAAGCTGACAGTATCCCACCTGAAGCAGGAGTGGACCTGGAAGCTCAGTCCATAGGTACTGGCCTGGAGTCTGGGGCCGTGAGGGCCTGCCCAGCACTGGGTTTTACTGGGGCAGGCCCAGTGTTGGGGTCTGAGGCAAAGTTTGGTGCTCACTTCCCTTTCCTTCCACAACAAAGAGGGTCTCTCTGTCTCCACCGTGCTGCCTGGGGTTAGGGGAGGGATGACATAGATAGTGTAAAACTGTTCTTCCTACCCTCTTCAATATGTCTTTTCTTATTTCTGTGCTACAACCAAGTGCTATAATCTCTCACCTGGTTTCCTTAGCTCTTGTGGAGGTATTCTTATGTGTGGATAGTTGTTTAAATTGATGTTGGGGGTGGAGGGGATGAGGGGAAGTAAGTGCTTTAAAGTCCTATTCTGCCATCTTGCTGATATTCCTCCTTCAATAAGCAATTTTAACTATTTTAGATGTTTTCTCTTTTATCTGTTCCTTCTAGTATTTATATCTGCATTTCTGCGTAAGAGACTTATGTAGTCATTAAGTATTGAATTTCTGCTATGGGAGATGATGATTTGGCTCTCACAGATAACTATGTGCTCTCTCCTTTTCTCCCTTTTTTTATCCCTCTCTCTATTTACCTCCCTCCCTTTTTCCCTCTTATCCCTCTTTTTTTCTCCCCCTTTCTCTAATAACATTACCTACACAGAAGTTATTTCCTTCCTTCTATCCTTTCAATATGTCTGTATCAAAATATTTATAATGTATTTCATGAATAGCTGAAGCAGGTACTTCACTATTAGTAAATTTAATTTTTATATAATAATTTTTTTCTGTAATTTAAAAATGCCTTATTTAGCACAGAAAGACAAATACTGCATCTCATTTATATTTGGAATCTAAGAAAGTTGAACTCATAGAAGCAGAGAGTAGAATGGTAATTGCCAGGGCTGGGGTTGTGGAGTAGATAGGGAGATGTTGGTCAGAGTACAGTTTTAGTTAGACAGGTTGAATAAGTTCTGGAGATCTATTGTCCAGGATAGTGACTACATTTAATAATAATATATACTTGAAATTTGCTGAGAGTAGATATTAAATGTTCTCACCACACACAAAAAATAAGTATATGAGGTGATGAATATGTTAACTAGCGTGATTTAATCATTTCACACATGTATCAAAACATCACATATCATAAATATACATGTTTGGTATATGTAATGTATGCCATAAATATACGTAAATATTTGCCAATTGAAAAATTTTTGAATAAAATTAAAACACCTTATTTAATTTCCTATGTACTTATTTATTTATTTATTCATTCACATATTTATAAAGTTTCCCCCATGTGCTTGGCATTATTCTAGACTTTGAGGGATATAGAAGTACACAAAGCAGACAAAAATTTACATTCTTATGTCTTGTCATTCCCAAACTCACCCAGAAAGTACAATTCTCTGAATATATTCAGACACATCAGTTATTCTATCGTATCTCTTCATTTCTTTCATTTTATCGTGATTCCCCCCTGCACCCCCCTTTTTTTTCTTTCCTTGTTTTGTTTTTGTTTTTTTTAAATATCACTCCTGGAGCCCTATATAAAATTTTGCTCTGGTCTGACTTGGTTATTCATTTTATCGTGATTCCCCCCTGCACCCCCCTTTTTTTTCTTTCCTTGTTTTGTTTTTTTTTTTTTTTAAATATCACTCCTGGAGCCCTATATAAAATTTTGCTCTGGTCTGACTTGGTTATTTTCTGGGCTTGCTACCTAGTGATTTCATCCTGAAATTTCCTTATCCATTATCTTGGAAATTTACTTCTTTTCTGGGTTATATTCCCCTTTTCCAAATCATGTGTTATCCTCTTTCTGGTTTATACTCCTTCATCTTATTGAAACATGTTCTTCAATAGCTTACTGAAAAGGAGTACATAGGTGATCATTTTTTAAAACATCACTCCCCTGAAAAGTGTCTTTAATCTGTCATCATGTTTAATTTATAGTTTAGCTATATAGAGAGTTCTGGTTTGGTAATTATTTTACCTCAAAAGGGATTGAAGATTGTGTTCCATTATCTTCTAGTTTCTAGCGTTGCCATTAAGAAGTTTGATACAATTTGATTTCTGATCTTTTATTGTTATCTGTTCTCCATGAAAACTATTAGGATCTTGTTTTTCTCTGCATGCTTATAAAAATTAATGTTGATGTGCTTTAGTTGGGAATTTTATCATTTGTTGTACTGGGTAATCAGTATACTCTTTCAATTGGGAAGCTTTCTTCTATTTAGGGCAATTTTCTTTGTAAATTTCCCCCATCTCATTTTCTGTACTGTGTCTTTTTGGAACTCATCTTACTCAGATGTTAAATCTGTTGGAATCATCTCTCATTTTCTAATTTTTCTCTCCTATCTTTCATATCTATGTCTTTTTTTTCTAGTTTCTGAGAGATTTCCTGAACTTTATTTTGTTGAATTTTGTTACTGCTATAACTTTTAATTTCCAAGAACACTTTATTCTCTGATTGTCCTTTTTTTTTTCTTGGCGGCTGGCCAAGACTTTAGTGTTATAAGGCCACGCTCTAACCAACTGAGCTAAGTGGCCAGCCTTTGATTGTCCTTTTTAAAAATAAGAACCTATTCTTTTTTTGTATTTGCAATATTTTTTTCTTTTCTTTGAAGATATTTATACCAGTTTTTGAAGTTTCTTCTGTTCCTGGTACATTGTGTCTATTTTCACCAACTTCAAGTTTCTTTATTCAACAAATGTCTGATGATCCATTTATATTTACAAGCAAAATAGTAAAAAGCTATTGAACTCTCAGTATATATAAGCAGGGCTTGTCAACTGATGGACTTCACTGTGATCATGTAGGAACCCTGGAGACCCCTACCTGTTAATTGTCCATAGGTTTTTTTTTTGTTTTGGGGGGCAGGGGTTTCTTGGGGTGGTTAGTTTCCCTAGAGATAAATCTTCTGCCTGGTTGAGAGCTTTGTATAGCTTGGCTGCCAGTGTGGAGAGTTCAGTGAGGAGGAGGAGGAAAGGGATCCGTCACTCATTTGTAGGCTTTCACTTAATCCCCCTTTAACTGTGTGGAATTTCTTCCCTCAACTATATTTCAGTTCACTGGCATGTTTCAGCTCACTGCCTCCCTTACCCCAGCTAGTATATATTTCAGTTTTGATTTTTCTAGTGGGCTAATTGAGTTTTTCACCTCATACATTTGTTAAAATTTTGTGACATCTCTTATCTGTTGTCCTGTCTTGTTCACTTTTCTGCGACCACATAGGCATATGTCTTTTTTTATCCTTCTGCTATTATTTTTAGTGGTTTCAGAAAGGAATAGAGATATGTTTTCAATCAACCATGTATATTGGCTCTCCAATGTTGATGTATATGATTAAACAATATTTGGCAATTTAGTAGGTGGAAAGATAGAATTCTGTTGATACTATTTTAATTTTCAGTTATTCAATATTCAGTTAGGATGAACATTTTTCTATGTGTTTATTAACCCTTCGTGTTTCTTCTTCGTGGAATTTTTTTTTCCTATGTCTTCATTTTTTATGTAGGGGCATTATATTTCTTCTTTACTTGATATGTAAGACCGTTTTATTATATTTATTTTAAATATAAAATATTTTTCTATTTCTTAAATGCTTTTCATGTTTATCTGTATCTTTACTTACTTTCGTACTTGCTTATGGTAGAAAAAAATATAAAATGCTGATAAGCCAAAAGAAGAAAATGTACCCGTAATCTTATCATATAGAAGTAATCTTAGTATGTAACTTCTAGATCTTATTTATGAGCATGTGTTGTATATTTATATTATACATTTTGTTTCATAATTAATACTAAAATATTTTTAATGAAACTTTAAAAAACTTAAAAGTAAACATTTCTTTTAGAAAATATAAAACAGCTAAAGACATCAAGAAAATATCAAATATCAGTCATCTTTAATTCTCTATTTCTGTCTCGATCCTCACTGCTGTCTTGGTCTAATTAGTGTCAACACCCTGATGTGTATCCTTCTAAACATTTCTTTATGCTAACAAATATATACAACATCTGTATACATTTGAGATCAAACCGAACATTTTTTTTCACTTAACAGTACTTAATGATTATTTATCAGGTGTTTAGATATAGAGCTGTAGTAAGCAGAATAATTTTCCCCCAAAGGTGTCCATGCTCTAATCCCCTAGGAGTGCCTACAGGTGTGTGCTTTTCTGGTAGGGAGAATAGGTCCCTATCCCTGGTCCATCAAAATTCTATCCTATCTTTTAGGACTTATCTCAAATATTACTTCTTTCATATTTCTTTCAGAAATCTTTTCCTCGTGCTTCTTTTATAGCCCTTATATTCTTGATACATATTTGTGTTATTTGTCTTACTCTACTGTTTAGGATACTTGAAGGTAGTGGATTCTCTACATCTCCTGAAGTATTTAGCAAGGTTTTGTCCTTTAATAATACATGTTTAATAAAAACTTTTGTTGAATTGCTCAGCATTATATGAAAATGTGAAAATGGTCAGATTTTTAGGAGGCTGCAGAATTACACAATTGTTAATTTTTGCATAGCCAGTAAACAAATATCAAACTAACTAAAAACAAACCAGGGGACCTATAAACAATCAGAGTTGCTTGTGACTTTTTAAGTCATTACCATATTTTATGTGATAATTATCTTCCAATGGTTTGGTTCAGCTGTGCCCTATTATTTGCTGTTACTTGTCATTAAGGGCTCACATTTATTTTCATTCTACCACATTTGTGCAGGAAGGCAGCAATGTAAGCTCCCTTGCCTGTGATTCTCCCCACAGATAATAGAAAATAAATTGCAATTAGATTTTGGTAATTGTATATAATTAACTCAAAATGAGCTGTTAATTATAAAAAATATGTTTTCCACTTTCTCATTATCTCATTTATTTTAGTTCCAAATTCTTAATGCCTCTCTTGAGTAAGTTTAATATTTTAAATACACTGAGTATTTTTAATACTAAGATAATTTAAATTTTCAAACAAACAAAATTTAGCTTAAAATTAAATTTTGTCTAGGGAGTTCTACTGTTAAAGTCAAAGAGCCTGCAAGGTAGAAAAATGGTCATTTTCATAACAGTTCTTGATTATATTTTTCAAAATTAACAGGCATTTTTGTCTAAATAATACTACAAAAACTGCTCAAGGCTGTACAGTATTCTGTCCTGATCTGTCTCTTTTTCTTCCTGGTGTTAGTGCAGACAACATCATTTCCACAACCAGCTGAATCAAGGAGACATTGAATTCATTGTCTTTACTTCTCTTAACCTCACATTATATTAAATAATTTAGGTGCTATTTAGAGTAAATTCTTGGCTTTATAATGACTCAGACTTTGGAAGCAGCTGTCAGAGTTTCTCTAAACTGTATGTACAATCACATTTTGAAAGGTTTGTGGTCTTATCAGAGGCATAGTAAGAACTATTTTTTTTGGAACTGGTGTATAGTTTTACCTTATTTTTGTCACAATTATTTAAATTTAGATCATGCATGCTCAGATGCCCCTAAAACTTAAAGCATGTTCATCTTTTCAAATAGAGCACATTTTAAAATCTCAGTCTTTCTCAGTAAAGTATGAAGACCATCTACTAAGGATAGCAGTAAGGATAGCACCTGGGAAGAGGATAGGATACTTGAAATAGCCTCAAGGGAAGATATAATAAGAAGTCATCAAAAGATGATGAATAAAGTATTGCATCCAGAATATACAGGTTCTCTCCATAGGATAAGATAAACTACCCCAAATAGGCAACTCTCAGAAAAGTAAATAGCCAATATAGAAAATCTCACAATCAATCAGGGAAAAGCAAAAATTAAAACAACAAAAACCACATTTTAAAATTAATAAATTGGCAAAATTGTTAAGTTTAATCAGGTGTTAACAGTGTGGGGAAACATAACTTTCGTACACTACTGATAGGAGTGCAAATTGCTAGAGCCACTTTAGAGGTCGGTTTGGCAATATCATTTTACAATTATTTCTAACTATCAGTGATAACTGGCACAGCAACTTCACTTCAAGTTATTTCTCCCTTCCTTCTAACTTTTCTTCATCTCTTTCCTCTTTATAACCCAAAGACCCTAAACAGTTGCTCATGCAAAAAGAGAATATTTCTCCAGTGTTTCTTTCAAAGTTCTTTAACAACACAACTGATTAATGTTGGTGGGGATTATTGTTGTTTACCCTACACACACTAGAAATCATCAGTAAAATTGTAAAGTTGGGTTCAGAGACATCTTAGTATAGAGTACTACCAAAGTAAAATGAGAAAAAATATGTTATTAATTGAATGTTATATAGCTTCTGTAGTAGAAAAATTTTCAGAGATTGGACAGTGACCTTCCTATCCTCTCGTTCTTTTGAGTTATAATCGAAAGAGCTGTTTCCTCTTCAGTACTTTCTTCTAGACCCACATTTCAATCTTCCCAAATTCTTTCCCTTTTTAATAAATATAAAGATTATTACTTAAACTGAATTACCAATGACTCAGCAATTCTATTCTACACAAAGACTTCTATATGAATGTTCATAGCAGCATTATTTTCAATAGTTGAAAAGTGGAAACACCCCTAATGTCCAGCAACTGGTGAATGGATAAACAAATTGTTATATATTTATACAATGGAATATTTGGCAATGAAAAGGAACAAAGTACTAATACATGCTACAACATGGACAAACCTTGAAAACATGATTCCATTTATATGAAATTTCCAGAAAAGGCAAATCTAGAGATAAAAGAAATAAACTAGTGATTGCCTAGTGTTGGAAGTGGGAATGGGGAGCAACTGCAAATGGGTATGAGGTTTCTTTTTGGGGTGTTGGAAATAACCTAAAATTAAGTCGTGATGATGTTCGTACAACTCTAAACTTACTAAAAATCATTTTAAATGTGTGAATTTTATGGTGTGTCAATTACACCTTACTAAAAATTTTAAAAAAGTTATTCCCTGTTTTTCGTATTGTCAAATTAAAAATAAATTGTCAACTTCAAAATAAATTAAATGTCACTAAGATTAAAAGAAGTGGCACAAAGCTTTGCTTGCTTTCAGACTGATTTAACCTTTCTCTTTTTCTCCTCAAGATTTTCCTGCCCACTGTCACCCCTTAAACTACTTGAGGATTCTTTTTTAAAACTGAATTCTCCAAGATGACTGGTTAGGATCCCTTGCTGTATCCATAACTGATACAATGGTAAAATAATTAGGAGCATATACTGTTTGTTTGTTTTTTTGGCAGCTGGCTGATACAGGGATCTGAACTGCAAATACTGTTCAAATCTTATTTGTGAGACTTATGGCCTGGTGAATTATAATGTAATTTTTAAAAATTTATATGTAACAAATGATTTTAAAAGATGAATTGGGCCGGCCCGGTGGCGCACTGGATAGTGCGCCGCTTGGGAAGCGCGGCGGCGCTCCCGTCCGAGGGTTCGGATCCCCGTTGCCGGACACGGAAAAAGACAAAAAAAAAGATGAATTGGTGCTAAATATATAATTTATTAAATCAACTTTTACATTTTTTCATTGTGAGCAGTAAGGGAGATGGTTCACACGTCATCACCAATCTGGTGCCTATTCTCTCCAAGGTCTTACATAGCCTTCAGGAGCAAAGCTTCATTCTTACATTTCATACCACTGCTGTACTGAAAAAAAAAAAAATCAATTTTTATGATCCACGTAACACTTCCTCCAAAATATTTTTTTTATTTTTTTAAATTTTTATTTTGTCAATATACACTGTATATGATTATTATGGCCCATCACCGACACCTCTCTCCAAGGTCTTACATAGCCTTCAGGAGCAAAGCTTCATTCTTACATTTCATACCATGGCACCTCACTTCTCCACCCTTGCCACAAACACTGGTTTTAAAATGATAGCTATTAGACTGAAATGTAAGCCTACTTAGGGTTCTCCCCAGCTGTTGTCTACACAGATGCTTCTCAATTTACAATGGGATTACCTCCCAGTAAACCCATCGTAAATTGAAAATATCATAAGTGCATTTTTGACTTAATAATGTTTTCAATTTAGGATAGGTTTATCCATATGTAACCCCATTGTAAGTTGAGAAGCATACTGAACATGTATCGCTTTCACACCATTGTAAAGTCGAAAAACTACTGTAAATTGGGGACAGTTTGTACATGATTTGATACTTTGCAGATTGATGGCACTCAAATAGGAAAAGAAAACCTACTGTGTCCTCAAATATATATATTCAACATATGCTTAGAATTACTTCTTCATGGGTAATATCTACATGTTCTTGGCTCCAGATAATTTTTAAATCAGATTTATCACCTCAGTTCAGTTATGTAAATAATTTGTGGGTTAAATATTTTCTAAAATGGCAATTCATAGATTTTTAGGATTTTAGATTATCCGTGTATCCTTTTTCCAGGGTCTAATTTATGTATGTATGGGAGTGGGAAGTAGAGAACATCATCCATAGAAATTAGAGAAATTTCCTGAAAGATATTGCTGTTACCCTGGTTAAATATAAGGAGTTGGATAATAAATTTTATGAACATTTACACTTTATCTGCTGTACATGGATGGATAGAATAATGGTGGTTCTCAGCCTTTTCTCTTACATACTTACAAAAATCTTTTTGAAAGTATTTTTCTTCCTAGCTAACAATATTTGTGGGATTGGGGAATTGGAAGTTTCATTGCCACTTGAGTCTGCTTGCTTTGATAACCTTATTCCCAGATTTATTTGGAGAAGTTCGATTTCTTTTTAAACAGTAACTGCCTATTCTACTCCAATCTGAAACATATGGGTTCTTGTCACTATATGGAGCAGAGGTGGTATCTTGAATAGTGAATACTATTTTCTAGGAGAGAGAGAAAAACAATAGACTTGGAGGTGTCAGCTGGTTAAAAAATACCACATATTTTTATCATTTTTTTTTGAAACCCCAATAAATGGAGATTGGTCTGAAGCCAACAACTGCATATTTAGTTGTTATATCCAATCTTTGGTAGAATCCAAAGGAATGTTTCTGGATAATATGATCTAATTAATAAAATATGTCCAGGTCAAGATTTTTCTATGAAAGGAATCTTTGTGTTGTTTCATTTATGCAACTGAAATATTTACACATTAGATATTTTGCACTTGGAGGGGGAAGTAAGAGCTAAGGCAAAATGGATGGAAGCCAAAAGCATTTAACCAAAAACATCACATTGGCATATAAGACTTTTGTGTGCCTGTAAATGAATGGAGGCAGCAAAGTTAAGAGAAGTGATTATGAAGTAAATTTATTTATTCTTGTTTTCCCTCTGAAAGAATATAAAATTTGTAGAGGCTGTAAGAGGTTTTTATGTTTAATTAGCAATAGCTTTAATTTGTTTTTCTAACTGCCTGGAGATAGTTTAAAAAATGATTTTTGGATTCAGGACAACTGAATACACACAGGATGAGTATACAAACCCAAAAATTTAATAAACAAATGTATTCTTTTATTTGTGGAAGCATGAGTATGTGGGAATTTCCTGGGTAGATAGGATAGCTGAAGGTTTATCTGAAGATAAGATGATAAAAAATGGCTATTTCCAATTATACATTTTGATCATTTAGTGTCTGAGAATATGGTTGTGATCTTGATTGGCCCATGGTGGTTGGTTGTAAGTGGATGCCTGTCTCAGAAGAACTCACTATTATATATGAAATAGTGCTAATTTTTGATAATCCTACAGAGAAGATTTTATATTAAGCTCAACTCATTTGTTTTTCACATTGCTTCTCTGTTGAAAAGGATTGATTTCTGCATTGCTTTTGCTATGTGGCATTTTCTCCTTTGGTACTCAGTGTGTGCAAGCCTTAATCCTTTAACCTTGAGTCTGAGCCCTGGGCTATTTGATGGAAAAAGAAACTTTCTTTATTATATCACATGGCATGGTGGGATATTGTATTAGTCAGGATCAACCAGAGAAACAGAACCAGTAGGAGATATATTTATGAGATGTATTGCAAGGAATTGACTTATGCAGTTGTCGGTGCTGGCTAGGCAAGTCTGAAATCCATAAGGCAGGCTTTCAGAAGGGCAGGCTGGAACTCAGGAAAAGGCTGAAGCTACTATCCACAGGGAGAATTTCTTCTGTTTCATGAATGCCTCAGCTCTACTTTTAAAACTTTTCAAGAAATTGAATCAGCCCCATTCAGATTACCCAGGATTTTATGGATTTTATTCACATCTATAAAATACAGCAACACACAACACCTAGTTGTTCACAGCAACACCTAGATTAGTGTTTGATTGGTTAACTGAGGACTTTAGCCTAGCCAAGTTGACATATAGAAAAGGCCATCATGGTCCAACCCTTGTCAACTTGGCACCTGAACACATCTCCTTAAACCATACTTAACCTCCAAATAAAGACAATGAAAACATCATACTTCCACCTAACATGATACATCTATCCTGCGTACAACTGAAAACATGCTAACCTTTACCCCAGAAGAGGATGGGTGATGTTCACTCTTCTCCTTGTTATCTTATAACTAAAATGCTGAGCTCCAAATAAAGACAATGAAAACATCATACTTCCACCTAACATGATACATCTATCCTGCGTACAACTGAAAACATGCTAACCTTTTCCCCAGAAGAGGATGGGTGATGTTCACTCTTCTCCTTGTTATCTTATAACTAAAATGCTGAGATATAAAGTTAGCTTTTAACATATCTTATGTTAGATGATAAAAGGATAAGAAAGGAAACAAAAATATTTGGTTAATATACATACAGAAACATATCCATAATAAAATAAGAAAGACGCAACTATCACAGTCCTCATCTCTACAATTTGACCACATTGTATTAACTCATATTTATCAACTACTTTCACTACTTATTCCATATTTCCTTTGTCATCAGCAGGTACCTCAGCTGGTCATAGTTTTTTGTCTGGTAAGGTAACCCAAACCCAAACTTTATGTCATTAGTAGTCCTGCCTGAATTGGGTTGTTAAAGTTTCC
>NW_007727639.1:378980-381141 GCF_000696425.1 Galeopterus variegatus
AAGACGCAACTATCACAGTCCTCATCTCTACAATTTGACCACATTGTATTAACTCATATTTATCAACTACTTTCACTACTTATTCCATATTTCCTTTGTCATCAGCAGGTACCTCAGCTGGTCATAGTTTTTTGTCTGGTAAGGTAACCCAAACCCAAACTTTATGTCATTAGTAGTCCTGCCTGAATTGGGTTGTTAAAGTTTCCCATTGACTGTAACACAGGACATAGCACTAGGAGGTACCCTAAGGGATCTTCCTGTATTCTAGACACACTCTTCCATTGTGTAGTAGCAACCCATTTCCCCCTTGGTAATCCTGATAGGTCACCCCAGTCAGTAATGTAACCCCCTTTGCCTGTTATTTCAGAGGTATGAATTACCCAAAGTGGCCAGGTAACAGTGCCAACTTCTGGTTCAGTGAAATTATTGTTGTTATCTCCTGGTGGAAGCATTTCTCTCTTTAGAACTGGGACCTCTAGACCAACAGACCATAAGGTTATTGGGAAGAGAAGCAACAATTTTGCTAGTGGATCACTAGGAGTAATAGTGGGGAGAGCCATTCCCATTTCCACCCTTTCTTTCTTGGGCCTGTGAATGCTGTCTATGGAAGAAACAATATCATATATTGGAAAATGATTTAGAGCATCCTGGAGGATCTTTCCCCAGTCCAACAAGGTATTGCCACCTAGCTAGCAGTGAAACTGAGTCTTCAAAAAGGCTATTTCACTGTTCTCTCATGATAGCTGCTTTGTGATGATAAGGGATATGCTAAGACCAGGTAATTCCATGAACATTGGCCAATTGCCATACTTAACTTTCTGTGAAGTGCGTTTCTCAATCAGAAGAGAAACACCATGATGGTGCTTTGTGAAATACCATGATGGTGGATAAGATAT
Organism: Galeopterus variegatus; assembly: GCF_000696425.1. Lineage (NCBI taxonomy): Eukaryota > Metazoa > Chordata > Mammalia > Dermoptera > Cynocephalidae > Galeopterus > Galeopterus variegatus. Next base: position 379,877 of record NW_007727639.1, read on the forward strand.
TCTGTGAGTCCATGGATGGTAGTTTTGGCAGAAGCATTGTGTACATGAAAGGAAAATTCATATCCAGAGTAAATGTCTATTCCAGTTAGATATATTTCCAGCCCTATGACAATTACTGATACCTACAATTACCAGTTTTAAAAGTAAAGAAAAGTTATAGATAAGCAAGGATAGGAAGCTAGAATGAAAGCTGTGATACTAGATTAGTTGGAGACATTATATATACTCATGTTTATATATTGCACAATAAAATAAATAATATGATGTTGGATTACTATCCAAAGTATAAAAAAAAGCATAGATCAGTTCATACATAAATATAAGTAAATACTGCCCCCTCCAGAAGGAAAATCTTAATCTCTACTCCCCTTGAGCATGGGCTAGACTTAGTAACTCACACCCAAAGAAAAAGGTGTGGAAAGGGGGAAAATCACACTTTACGGTGGAAAAATCTGGCAAACACTTACTTGATCAAATGATCAAGGTTAATATCATTAGTGATTAGTAACGATGACCTCATGTAACCCCTGATATAATGTGTTAATAAAGAACTTCACTTTTTCATTATTCTTCATAAACTCCCAGAACACTGAACTAATCAGTGAACTACTCTTCAAATCTTGTCAGGTAAGGTCATGAAAAACAAGGAAAGATTGAGCAACTGTCACAGACTGAAGGAAACTAAGTAGACCTGGTGACTAAATGCATTGTGGTAACCTGGAATGGACCCAGGAACAACAACAACCAAGGCATAAGTGTAATAACTAATGAAATCCAGTAGTGTAGAGTCTAGTTAATAGTAATGTTCCAATGCTGTTTTCTTAGTTTTGGTAAATGCAGTATTATTATAACATGTTGACTTTAGAGGAAGCTGGATGAAAAGTATATGGAAACTCTCCATATTATCTTTGAAACTTTCCTGGAAATCTAAAATTATTCCAAAATAAAAAATTTATTTTTAGAAACCAGAAGGTGTAAAAACAGAAGCATATGCAAGTGAATCAGAGGAAGCATAGATTTTCTTTAAAAATTTACTTTGGGGGCCGGCCCGATGGCGCACTGGATAGTGCGCCGCTTGGGAAGCACGGCGGCGCTCCCGCCCGAGGGTTCGGATCCCACATACAGACCGGTTCCCGCTCACTGGCTGAGCGAGGCGCGGGAGCAACACCGAGGGCTGCGATCCCGTTGCCGGTCCCCGGTCCGGTACGGGGGCAACACTGAGGGTTGCGATCCGTTGCCGGACACGGAAAAAGACAAAAAAAGAC
>NW_007727639.1:381837-385165 GCF_000696425.1 Galeopterus variegatus
TAAGTCATTTGTTTACATTGCAAGCAAGTGTCTTTGCTGGAAAAATCAAAAAAGGGTACCTTTTTAAACTCCACCTTGTTAGAAAGTTTGAAGCGTTTCTAGAAAGAATAAAGAAACGAATACACTCTTAGTGTAAGTACAATCTGTAAGTATAAGATTCTGAGCAAGCATGTAGATTTTAGAAATTTCTAGCTTTCTTAAGTGGGGAAAAGCTTGTCAGATAAGTGACAAGTGGAAAAATATGACAGTTTAAAGAGAGGAAAAACATGCTCTGTTCTACCATACTTATCCTATAGAGACTGTGCTTTTTGAAAAATTATGCTGAAAGAATAAAAACCAGAAAAATAAAGATGACTTTATGAGTTTTAGAGTTTGAAAGAGTCTGTAGAGGTATAATCCAGTTCTCTCATTTTAGCAATATACAAACTAAATAAAAAATTTTAAAGTGGAGGAGGAGAAAGATAAATTCAGTTACCAGTAGGTATATATCCAACCATTTGAAAAAAACAAAAATAGTAAAGTTCTAGTAGAAGCAAGGAAATCTATTGTCTTCTATGAGAAGAGAGTTCATCAGATTAGTTGATGATTCTCCAATATCCATTTGGAGGTAGCCTTATGTAGTCCTGATGTAATTCGTAAGAAAGTATGCCATCATTTTGGACTTCTGTCTATATTGTTATACAGAACCTGTTGAGAATCTTCAAATCTAATTATTTGTGACTATCAAGATGTGACCATAGGTCACAAACATAGATTTGAGGTGTAGGATCATATCCTCAGACAACTAGAAAAATGGTTCTTATCTATATGTGGATTACTTTATATGATTGAGAAAATCATCACGAGCTAGCTGTCCTAAGCAAGAGAATTTTAAAACAAATACAGAGGAGGTAGTGGGATAAAATTATGAACATATTATCTAGGATAGTAGGCATGACTTGATAAAGTAGAAGAAAATGTTGATACTTGACATTAGAAAATATCTGTGAAGGGTCTTTGAAAGCAATACTTACAGATTTATATGTTCAGCATGTCAAATAAAATGAAAACATTTTCACTGGACTTTAAGTTTCTTGAGGGGATGCAGACCCCATAGTTGTTAAGATGTTTGGCAGAGAACGTGTGTGTGTGTGTGTGTGTGTGTGTGTGTAAAGCATAGGAATGTCCATTGAAACCAAGGAAACCCAAATAATCGCAAAGGGAGATTATTTCAGAAAGACTGGAATTGGTGGCCTCCAAGCTAAATCACGCAGACATAATGTTTGGTTAGCACAATGTTTTTAAGCACTTAAAATTTGAATGCATTTAGATGACATGACATGAAGCTAAAATAGAATCCCAAATAATAGCATTATTTTAATAGACAGAGGAAGAGGAGCCTGCAATGGAGACAGAGACAAGCAGTGAGAGAGACTGATAGAAAACCAAGAGAAAATGATGTCATAAACGTCAAGAGGAGAAAGTGTTTCAAGAAAGGATTGGTGACCATTGTATCATACTGAAGGAGCAAGTGTAATAATGATGAAAATTTGCCCATTGGACTTAGCAACATAGATGCTAAGGATAGAAGATGATAGACTTCAGATTTAGTGGAAGGTGAGGAAATGGTAATGACAATGGGACTTACCATGAAGAGGAGAAGAGGCAGGGAGCAGTAGCTGCAAGCAGATGTAGATCAAAGGAGGGTTTTATTAAGCCATAAGACACAAAAAATATTCAAAGGTAGATAGGAAGGAAACAATAAAGATGAAGAGGTTGAAAATACAGGAGAGAGGGGATTATTGATGACATAAGATCCCAGTGATACAGGAACTGGAATCTTAATCACAGATGGGAAAATTATCTTAAGTCAAGAGAAGTAAGACTCTACCCACTGTAACAGGAAGGAATGTGGAAAGGATAAGTATTTTTAAGTTCATGGGTTTGTTAGCAGGTAGTCAAGGATATTCCCATGTGGTATTCTCAATTTTCCCTGTGAATCAGGAGGTAAGATGGTCTATGATAGGGGAGATGAAGATATAGGGCTGATGGAGGATGGGATTAAAGGTCTGAAGAGTGGAGGTTTGAAATAACTGCTGTGAACAGCTTGAGAAGAGAGGGAAAGAGAGATGACCAGAAAAGCACAGAAAACATCTAGTGGCATTTTATGTCCAGCTGATTTTAAAAATAGTGGATTTTAACTGCCTTTTTATAAAGCAGACCTGTTAGAGCATTGAAGTAGTGTTATGTATGTTGCGAAAATATACACAGGTATGGAATCCATAATCCTGAGAATTGCATTATAAGCCATTGCAGTACAATGATTTAATAGATCAAACTCTGGAATGAGACCTGGGATCAAATCTCAGCTTTGCCAGTTACTAGTTCTATGAACTTGGGCAAATTATTTAACCTTGCTAACCATTGATTTCCTCAGCCTTTCTAAAGAAAACTTCATAGGGTGGTTATGAGACTTAAGAGAGACGGTATTCTCACTTGCTGATATTACTGGAGAGCATTCAGGTAAAATCAGAGAGAGAGAGGAAAACTGGATATATTTTTCCACTTTAAGAATTCTTGACTACCTATCTGTTGTGAGCATTTCATATCCTAAAGAGAGATGAGGGCAACCAGTAGAGTTGTCATGTTCAGTCTAGTTCTGACAGAGATAGAAAAAGTTGGTCATAATTAGATGTATAACCAAAACTTAAGAAAGGCAGAGAAAAGAGAAGCATGATTTCCTGACCTGAGACTCAAGGGGGAAGAGTCAAGAGAGCTGGGAAACTATCAGTATAATTCTGATCATGCAAATATAAATTTATTGAGGCATTAAGAGAAAATTCTTTAGATTGTGTGCTGCAAAAATAGAAAGATCTGTCTCAGGGTAGTATAAGAGAATTTTGAAGAACAGTAAGAATACTATCAAATTTACTAAAGTCCAAATAAGTTTAGGGTTTTAAAACAAGTCATGGATAACTAAAATATATTATTTGATTTTTGTTTAGAGGATTAACAACAAACCAAAGATAGCCTGTTATTTGACGTTAATACATCAAAGAGAATGAAACACTACTCGATTCTTATTTTTCTTCTCAAGATGAATCATCTTGGGTGTAGAACGAGTGGAACAACAATGGGTACAAGAAGAGTAAAGCAAGATAGGTGAGATGTGTGTGTATGTGCATATGTATTTAACACACATATATGTATGTGCCTATATACATAGATATACTTGTAGATATATAAATTCAATTCTTCCAGCTTAGTTTACATACATTTCAGGATAGTGAAAGTTCCTATTGATAAGGCTGCTGAGCCTTTATTAGTCACCTCTAGGATTTGTGGAAAA
>NW_007727639.1:385504-386442 GCF_000696425.1 Galeopterus variegatus
GAAAGTTCCTATTGATAAGGCTGCTGAGCCTTTATTAGTCACCTCTAGGATTTGTGGAAAACCATAGAGGTGCCAAGAGACTAGAGATGGATGAATTTCATTAAAGGGGGGAGGGGGAGGATTAAAAGTTAGAGATTCTGGGTATTAAACATTAATTCTGGACATTGTTATTATAAAATGATTTATGATCTAAGATTGCATATTGGACATATGTGGTTGCCACTTTCTCTTCCAGAATACCACTAAATTGATGAAAAATGATGTTTGGAAAATCCAAACTTGTACCTTTCTTTTCACCCACTTCTAATAGACTTATACCCAGTTGCTCAAATAAAAAACTGCATAAACCATCTTGACTTACTTCCCTCCTTCACCCTCATATCTAGTTCATTAGTAAGTCCTATTGATCCTACTTCCAAAATTATCCACTTTCTGTCATTTTGCTTCCATCTCCATGGCTTCCACTCTAATCCAAGCTACCACCATTTCCATCCAGATTATTGTAGTTACCTGCTAACTGATGTTCCTATTTCTACTTGCAGACAAGCCAAATATCCATCAGCTGGTAAATGTGTAATAGATTCTGGTTCATCCATACAGTGGAATACTACTTGCTTTTAAATAAAGATGAACAAACTACTTATACATGCAAAAACATGGGTGAACCTCAGAAGCCTTGTGTTAAGTGAAAAAAGAAAAGGCAGCAAAAAAGGCTGTATATATGATATGATTCATTTATAGGCAATTATAGAAAAGGCAGAACTATACAGACAGAAAATAAATCAGTGGTTGCTAGGAGCTGGGGATGGGGTAGGAACTTAACTGCAAAGGGACCCAAGGGAACTTTTTGAAGTGAAAGAAATATATCTTGATTGCGATGCTGGTTACATGATTATAAATTAGTTAAAACTCACTGAACTTTACTCTTTAAAAGGGTG
>NW_007727639.1:387065-388759 GCF_000696425.1 Galeopterus variegatus
ATATGATATGATTCATTTATAGGCAATTATAGAAAAGGCAGAACTATACAGACAGAAAATAGATCAGTGGTTGCTAGGAGCTGGGGATGGGGTAGGAACTTAACTGCAAAGGGACCCAAGGGAACTTTTTGAAGTGAAAGAAATATATCTTGATTGCAATGCTGGTTACATGATTATAAATTAGTTAAAACTCACTGAACTTTACTCTTTAAAAGGGTGAATTTTATTAAACTCAATTTATTATACCTTAATTTAAAAAAAAATTAAAAATAATTTGCTTTTTGACCTCAGATCTATTCCTATAATTTTTCGCTTGGAAGTAAAATAATCAAAACTTAAAGATATGTAGGCAAGTATGTTTATGGCAGCATTATTTGTAGTAAAAAAAAAAAAAAACCTGAAAAGAACCTGAATTTCCATTATTAGGGGGTGATTACATAAATTGCAGTATGTTCATTTCATGAAATTTAACCACTAATGCAAAAGAAACAGCATAGCTCTTCACTAGTTGATATGCACAATAAACAAGAAAATTAATAAAAATAAAGTTACTTTTATTTTGATTTTTTAAAGAAATGAATGTTTAGTCCAGTGAAACCAAAAAAACATATATAAACAAAGTGTGTACCAAATATGAAACAACTTAATTTGTGGCATGATTTCAGAATAATTGGAGAAGTGTGAGAATAGAGAGCCTTTTTAACCCTAAGATTGGGATCTCTTTCTTTAGATGGAATAGATTCAGAAGATTTGATTACTTTTTCTTTTCAGATTTAGCCACCCCATTCTTTTCTGCAGTGAATACTATTTACGTTGTCATAATATGGCAAATAGTACCTACTGGTTTTCAGTTTCAGAATCAGTCTATAGAAGGGAGGAGTCTGAGCTACTCAACTTTCCTGTAAGAAACTGGAAAGACTCTTTAAAGCTGATTAATTTAAGAAATAGAGGTATGTGTATAATATATGGCATAACCACCAGAAGAACAACAGAAATAAATGGGAATAAAATTGAGCATAGGGCAGGAAAGTTTTAATTTTTATTAATACCGTGTCATAGAATTAAAATATTTTGATCATATGCATATAATACTTGGTTTAAAAATAATTTGCCACCAAACAAGTTGTTAGCCTAAGCTCAGTTCATTTTTACAAGGCTTCAGAACTGGAATATTAGAGAAATATGGTAGAAAAAAATATTCTTGATTTCACAAAGGTGCTTGAACAAGGGCTCTTATACTGCCCTATGGACAAGACAAAAACTGTGTCTTTTCAAAATACAATTAGAAGACTTAATCCCTGGAGCCCTGTGACTCAAAAGATGCTTAAACTGATTTTTTTCTAGGTATCCTGATAGGATTTGTAGGGGATGTGTTCTGCTCATGTATTTCAGGGCTTTGTCTTCCATCCTGTCCTAATCATCAAAACTTCAGTATGGTTCTGTTGAGGAATTAATAATAATATAACTTTGTATAAAATTTTAGTGCCTTGGAGTTTATAAAACACTCCTAATTTCGTTCAGTCATCACATCAGATATTTAAAATAATAGATACAATTTAGTCCCTTCATGGAACTATAGAAACTAAAGTCCATGTTATAGGACAAATTACGAAAGAAACCAAGGCCAGTAGCCCCAACCTGTTACTAAAGCACAATTTCTAGGCTTTTAAGATGGCGACGGGTCTGGAGCGGCC
>NW_007727639.1:389126-390550 GCF_000696425.1 Galeopterus variegatus
TTTCTCAGACAAACAAAAACTGCGGGATTTCATCACCACATGACCACCCTTACAAGTAATTTTCAAGGGAGTACTAGGATTGGATCCTGGATGATAACTACCACTGCCATAACAATCCAAGTAATATAAAAACCCACTAGTATAATAAAAATGGCAATCATGAAAAGAAAACAAACGAACAAAATCATTAGCGGCAACCTCAGGAACCAACAAACACAGAAAACAAACAGCAAAACAGAAAGCAAGGAACAAATGACACTTAAGACAACCAAAAAAATACTAAAATGCTAGGAATAAATCAACTCCTCTCAATAACAACTCTTAATGTAAACGGTTTAAAAACCCCAATCAAAAGACACAGATTGGCTGACTGGATAAGAAAGATGGACCCAACTATATGCTGCCTACAAGAGACCCACCTCACCCATAAAGACTCACATAGACTAAGAGTGAAAGGATGGAAAAAGATCTTCCATGCAAACAGAAAAGAAAAACGAGCTGGAGTAGCTATACTCATATCAGACAAAATAGACTTTAAACTAAAAACCATAAAAAGAGACAATGAGGCAGCGCGCGGAGCCCTTGGCTGCCCGGCGGAGCGCGGCGACGGGCGGGAAGGCGTGGACTCTGCGCTGCCCCGAGGGCTGTGAACCTGAGTCCTGGGCTTTGTCCTCCGCGCTGCCTTTGTGGTGACGGTCTGGGGGCGCCATTCAGGCGAAGGGCGCGGGCTGGACGCTACGCTTGGAAGGGAAGGGGCAGACAAAAAAAGACCAAATGGCAAAGCAACCTTCTGATGTAAGTTCTGAGTGTGACAGAAGGTGGACAGTTGCAGCCTGTGGAGAGGCCTCCCCAGCTCAGACCTGGGGCCCCTACCTCCCTACAGACAGAGCCGCAAGACAGGAGCCCGGCACCCATGAGTTGTGACAAATCAACACAAACCCAAGTCCTCCTTGCCAGGCCTTCAACCATTATCTCAGTGCAATGGTGTGTAGAAATGCAATTGATTTGAGAAAGATGGCGACGGGTCTCGAACGCCCGCGTCAGGAAACAGCGCGATCCTGAGAGCTGTGTGCTGTGATACCAGAGTATTGACTGCATTTCCAAAGCAACAAAAGACGAATAATTCTTTCAACAATGATCATACATCGACAAACAAGCGGCAGCAGGTTCGAGGTTTTGGGGCCGACACGGAGAAGGACTCCNGAAAGTTCCTATTGATAAGGCTGCTGAGCCTTTATTAGTCACCTCTAGGATTTGTGGAAAAACATAGAGGTGCCAAGAGACTAGAGATGGATGAATTTCATTAAAGGGGGGAGGGGGAGGATTAAAAGTTAGAGATTCTGGGTATTATGTGCCAATGAACTAAACATTAATTCTGGACATTGTTATTATAAAATGATTTATGATCTAAGATTGCATATTGG
>NW_007727640.1:0-19814 GCF_000696425.1 Galeopterus variegatus
GCTGGAATCTGCTTACTTCTTTATTCTTCACTATCAGAAACTTAAAACTTAGTCATCATATGTGTCCCATGTCCCAGAAGAAAAGAGCATCTTTCAGTAGCTCCAGCAGAAGTCCCAGGGAGAGCCTGGTTAGCCAGGTCTGCCTGGTCCACTGGTCCACACCTGTGGCACGGTCAGCTCCATGAAAACCATGTGGATCAAGCAGGATTACTATGCAATTGGGAGAGCTGGTTCCCCAAAGGGAGAGATGCCGATAAAAATCATATATATTCTCTACTCTGTGATTTTTCATCTGCTTTTTGCTAGACTATTTTCTAAATGGCTTTTTATGAACGTCTATTGTTTTATAAGATTGAAAAGTTTAAAATTTTATTTTGAAAAGTACTGTGATGTAGAGAAAAGGTGGCTAGGAAATTCTAAGCACCCAGGAGATCCTACACTTCTAATGCTTATAGTTGCCTTCCAAGTAAATGGACACCAGTTTACTCACAGCCTAAACAGCCAGGGTTTGCCCATAAGAGACCGCTACCCTGGCCACAGTTAGTGGGACTGTAGATAATCTCACACTAGCCCAACTGTAAAAATAGCACTGTTCGGTCTACATGCATTAACCATCTGTAGACACTGTTCGGTCTACATGCATTAACCATCTGTAGACACTGTTCGGTCTACATGCATTCAACCATCATATAATCCATCACAGATATGTTCTATTGTTAGCTGCCTTTTACAGAGGAGGAAACTGAGACACACAGACGTGACACAACCTGCCCAAGGTAAGTGTCAGTGAGGGTTGATCTTCACACCCAAATAGAGCTTCTGTCTACGGACATGTTGAACACAAGATACCAAGAGAGGGAACCAGAAACAGAAGGACTAGTAGAAGCAAAAGGGCAAAGGTAGTGAGGGTGGGAGAAAAAGTTTCTGCAGAGAGGATGTCATGACACCCAGCCTCAGAGTGGCTTCTGGACCCTGAGCCCCAGGGGCCATTGTCCCAGCCCTTTGAGTGGTGTCTTCCTGTCTTGCTCACTCCCCACGTCTTTTCACAATACTCTATCGCCTGACAAAATGTTGTCTCTTCCTCACAACCTGAAGAAGCCTGACTCACAAGAGAGATGTGTAGTTCTGCCTATGTCTGGCTGCCATCAAGTCAGAGAAAGCCAGTGAGCTTTTTATCGCCTGACAAAATGTTGTCTCTTCCTCACAACCTGAAGAAGCCTGACTCACAACAGAGATGTGTAGTTCTGCCTATGTCTGGCTGCCATCAAGTCAGAGAAAGCCAGTGAGCTTTTTCATTTTTCTACCCCTCACTCCCCTGAAGTTCTCTGTTTGAATGTCTCTTCTGACACTGATTTCATTCTGCCTGATATTACTAGGTGGTCAGATGTTTCTTTCCCTTGCAAGAAGACATCATCTTCAGGAGCTATGCTTCACCTCTTCCTGTAGAAGCACAGTTCTCAGTGAGTACCACTTGTGGTACAAAACTGAGGTTTGGCCAGGCTCCCGGATGATGCTCCCATGGATGACAGATCCCTCTGCTGTGATATCTCTCTCCCCAAAGGCTGAGCACTGGCCCCTTCTTCCCCTCTTCTCCTGACCCTGACCTTGCCAGAGAGTGAAGAATCAGCCTTCTCTTCCATATAAGGCTAACAGACAAACAGATCCTGCAATATTTTCCTCATGGGCCAGGCCTTGTATGGCTTGTGGTTATACCACTGGGAATCCTGCCTCCAGAGTCACCATCCAGCAGTCCAGAAGAGGACTACACTGGAGGATGCCTGGAGAGGCTGAGTTGAGGCCACCCACTGGCAAGGTCAGATTGTATATACACGGCCAACTCCCTTCCAATATGAAGTAGGCTCTAGCTAGATTGTGCCCTGTTTCTTTAAACTGTTGCCATTTGGAACTGGGACACAGGGCCTTTGAAGAGCAGATTAACATTCAGCTTTTAGGGACTGGTTTGAATTTGTGAGGCCACTTGAGATCGTGGGGGACATGCTGAAGAATGGGATGAGACCACTGGTATGGCTGCGTGGAGACAGACCTTGATGAGTTTACTCCTAAAGTTTGCTCAGAAATCTAGGCACCTGGGAAGACATTAGGTACTCAGCAAGTATTCTTCAATGTGTTTTGAAGCTATTTCCTTAAGGACAAGGAAATGGAAGAGAAAATACATCAAATCTCCACCCAACAATTTCCAGCTGCAGCCTTCCCTGCCAATCTTTTCTAATCACACTCCACCCCTCACTCCTGACACTCCAGGCTCCTCTTACCTCTGCAGAGATGCCATTCTGAATCACTAAACCGAAAGGAATTCTCCCCCAGCTGCTCTCTCGTAACAATGGTTATGTCTACATAACCATCACCACCATCTACAATTATTTTCTCTATTGATTTGTTGATTTTGTATTGTCTGACTTCACTAGAATGTAAGTTCCTTAAGAGCAGGGTCCTTGTAGCTCTGTATTTATTTCTATCTCTACCTGATAGCCTGTTGTGGATGTAGTCTGTCATCACCATCTATAGGACTCAGTGAGTATGCCATCCTCTCTGTCCCTGGCTGTGGGAAAGATGACTTTTCTCTTTCACAGACAGACCAAGTTAGAACCTGACTCTAAGTTTGGATACTTACGAGGCATTTTGATGTAGCATCCCACAATTTATAATTTTCCAAAGCTATTTCTGCTGAGCCTTGAGATTTATATGTTTGGTATCTGGTGGCATTTACAGAAATCCCTTCTGGAGTTTCACCAGCTATAGCATAATGTTGGCTCTGTGTGTCTAGTTAAACGATAGCTTCTTAGAATTTATTAAACTGTTCACATGACTTGGGCATTCTGTTTTCCAAATTTTGTTCCTCAAGTACTACCTCCACCAGCTATTACTGGGTGTCCTACATGAAAAATAAAAAGGTAGAGGGGGACACCTGTGTAACAGGCATTGTTATGCCCATCCATCTGTCCTTAGCAGTCACAGTTCACATTCACAGCAACTCAAGGGCTCTACTGCAGGCTGCTGCTACTCAGCCCGATGTCATCCTCTGCGTGCCATGCAGGGCAGGCTGGAAGTGCCAGGGAGTTGGTGCCCCCGGAAGCAGCCCTTAGTTTATGATTGATGAGAGATGGTGGATAAATACCCAGCTTCTTCAGTCCTCAGGTGGGTCACCTCGGAGGCATGTTCTTCCCAGCCATCTCCAGCAAGATTGAGTACCAGTTGTCCACAGAGGCAAATCTGCTCATTAATGGGCCTTGGGTCGGTTTCCTTCCCTTTCCCAGCTAACATCCTGACTCCTCTTCTGGTGCTTTCTACAAATTCACCTCCCAAATAAAACTGCTTACACTTAAATCCTTATCTCAGGTTCTGCTTCTGGCACAACCTAATCTAAGACAGCATTCCACAGCTAAACATGGCCAAATAAACTTAGAACTGAAGAAAGTTAAATTGATTTTTTTTTCTTTTTTTTCCCCTGGAGGGCCTCTAGGCTTCTCTGATGTGCTAAAATGCATTGTGAAATTCCAAGACAGGGCTTGCAGCAGCATTTCCTTTATCAACACACTTTAGGGATCACTTATACCATACCTCCACCCCAAATTTTATATTTGGTGACAGTTATTTGGACTTGAAGCTTCATGCTATCAAAGAAATACAGTAGTCCCCCCTTATCTGCAGTTTCACTTTCTGCAATTGCAGTTACCGACAGTCAACTATGGTCTGAAAACATTAAGTGGAAATTCCAGAAATAAAAAATTCACAAGTTTTAAATTGTGCGCCATTCTGAGTCGTGTGAGCTTGAAGCTTCATGCTGTCAAAGAAATACAGTAGTCCCCCCTTATCTGCAGTTTCACTTTCTGCAATTGCAGTTACCGACAGTCAACTATGGTCTGAAAACATTAAATGGAAATTCCAGAAATAAAAAATTCACAAGTTTTAAATTGTGCGCCATTCTGAGTCGTGTGATGAAATCTTGTGACACCACTTCATCCTCCCGGTATGCGAATCATCCCTTTGTCCAGCATGTCCACGCTCTCTCTGCTCCCCATCCATCGTCACTTAGCAGCCAACTCAGTTATCAGATTGACTGTCATGGTGTCGCAGCGCTTACGTTCAAGTCACCCTTATTTTACTTAATAATGGCCCAAAGGCACGAGAGTAGTGATGCTGGCATAGTATTGTAATTGTTCTATTTTATTATTAGGTACTGTTGTTAATCTCCTACTGTGCCTAACTTATAAAGTAAACTTTATCATAGGTCTGTATGTATAGGAAAAAACAGTATATATAGGGTTCGATACTAACCCCTATTTCAGGTATCCCCCGGGGGTCTTGGAGCATATGCCCCACAGATAAGGGAGAACTACTATAGTTTGAATGTAATAGCTCTACCTCCATGGTCATCCACATATGTTCTTGGCAAAAATAGCATATGCATATTCAAGCTTCTGTTCTAATAGGAACATAGAATGGACAAGGCTTTCAAAACCTCTTCCTTCCCAAGGTTACTCACTCAATGTCCTGCAATTTAATTGAGCAGTTTCCCTTGTCTCTTGTTCTTCCTCTTTGTCATGCAGAAGACCACAAGATTAGAAATGAAATGATGGGAACTGGCTATACTGATGGTTAAAAAATGGAGAAGGATGTATCACTGATGAGTCAGTTTTTCACACTGGGGTGGGATACAGGTGTGAGGGCATTATGGAGCCTCAGTCCAGCAAGGGCAGGTGGGTACTGAACTCATAGTTACCAAAAGAATTACCCCCCATCCGGGGAAGTGCTCTAAATGAAAGTGCAGGTTACCAAGAGAGCGTATGCAGGAGTGTCTGGAAGGCTTCCTGAAGCAAGTGGCATTTAGAGGGAGATATGATGGGTGGGAAGGAGGGGAGATTGTTAGGCAGCACTAAGGTTGGGGGTGGGAAGGAGCTTGAGGGGGACTGATCAGTGGGACCATATCTCCAACAGCTAGACAAGAAGCATGAGAACTCAGTCTGATGAAGTGGGCATGGGCCAGGTCAAGTTCACATGCTTGCTTTGTGAGCTTAAGTAGTAAACATTCCTTAGTGTCCAGCATCCTTATCTGCAATGTGGGAATAATAATAGTACCAGCCATATGGGGTTGTTAGGAGAAAATAAAATTAATACATATAAGGTTCTTAGCAAAGTGCCTTCTACATAGCAGGTGCTTCATAAATGTTATTATATTATTTATTCGGGTACTGTTCTTGCTAATTCAGTTGGTTAGTGGGAGAACCAGGATTCAAACTCAGGTCTTTCTGACTGGAGTCTTCTCTGTTCACTGCCATGATGTATATCCTGGTTTGAATGTACATAGCATTTCTCAAAGAGGATTCATGAGTTATTAGGTGATCCTTCAATATCAAGTTTTTGAAAATACTTAGGAATTAAGTATATAGGAAAATGGTCACACAATTTTTAGCAATAAAATGTATTCTGCAAAATTTTACACCATTATCCTAATTTTATTTTTAAAAATATTTATTTGAAATAAGACTAGATTTTTTAAAAAATAAAAATGGTAAAAATGTTATTGTTAGATAATAGAATTATGGGTGATTTTCCAAAAATAAAATTATAATAAAGCTTATATAATTGTTCCCCCAAAAGGTAAAAATCCTGCTAAAGTTCCAGGTTTCCTTCCTGGCCCAATACTTAGCAATTAGTCATTTCCCTATTTCTGGAAAAAAAAAGTATATATGTAGGTCCCACCTCCTACCAGGAATTGACTTAAAAGCCTATGAATCAAGCTTGAAAAAGAGTTAAAACTAGTTGCCTCTGCATCCGGGTCCACTTTAGAGTGGAAAGGGATGCTTTCCTGCTCCCAGAGGAAATCAGTGCAAAAGTACAGGAGTGGTCCATTTCCAGTCCTGGCAAGCAGACCAGTACTTGGAGCATCTGTTGATCAATTGGCTGGCACACAAAAAAAGAGCAGCTGGATTAGCTTCATCACTTAGTGGCTTAGCTCAAATGCTTAAGGCATTTTCCAGAATGCATTGGACCCAAAACTGGGCTTGGATAACACCTTGGAATTACTGAAGAAATCATATATGCCCCTCAGTTTTTGTCCCAGAGAGAAAGCATGCACACCAGGGCCCTGTTTCTCCTTTACAAGGTGTTAGCCACAAACATGCCACCAGCAGGCTGCGGGGTAGACCCAACAAAATCATTCCTCAGGCTTGTCAAGGAGCACAATAGTGCATGATCCCTCTGGGATTTCAAGTCCTTCACACCAGGGCCCTGTTTCTCCTTTACAAGGTGTTAGCCACAAACATGCCACCAGCAGGCTGCGGGGTAGACCCAACAAAAGCATTCCTCAGGCTTGTCAAGGAGCACAATAGTGCATGATCCCTCTGGGATTTCAAGTCCTTCTTCAAGCATCCATCCATTCTTCTTCTGCACACATACATCATCAGATCAAAATGTACCCCGGATTTATAAATTCTGGGAGCTGAAAAAAGGTTTGGTAAAGAAACTGCAGTGGTATTGAGTCAGAATGTTGATGTAGCACATGCAGCTTTAATTTGGATTAGGATGCTCCAGCTAAAAAAAATTGTGTAGTCTTGCCAGATCTGCTCTCCAACGCTCCCCACAAAAAGATGCAGCTGTAGTTTCCCAACCTTTGTTCTCCAAGTATCTTTTGTAGCATCCTAAAGAGAATCCCAATGGACAGTCATTTATTCAGTGCCTACTACGTGTCATATATTGCAAACGCATGCCTCAAAGAGGAGAAACTGGTCATTTTTCTAGCAAGCAGACTCTTGGCATACATTTCAGAGGTAAATCAGGATTTATTTGAAGTTTAAGACGGAGGATGTGGGCTCCAGATGGTACTGGAGTGCAAACTCTCAAGTAAAACAGGGCTGACCTCAGAGTGTAAGGAGCACGTTTTTGAGGACACTTGAATAATATCTTTCATAGGAAATTGTGGAAATTATATGCCTCTTTTTGAAGGTCTCAGTTCTGAAAGAATACGCTCATGAGGCGTTCATTGATTTCAGAAGGTGGACCCTCAGGGTATGTAAAAGGTGTGCTAAAATTCTTAAAATCTCATGATCCCCTTCAACAACCATGATCAATCACTGTGTTAAAATAATAAATAAAGAATATTTCCATGTGTTGGTGTAGGAAGCATATGTACAATGGTAGTCTCCAGAGTTCCAGGGTGGATCTACTAGAATTCTATTTAGAAAGTCCTAAAGCATTTTGAAAGAGGGATAAAAGGTACACACTGAGGACTTTGAAATTAATAGTCACATCCCTGGAATGCCTGGATTTAGACTTGAAAGCAAAATATTGCGTATATCCCTTCTGTCATGTCCCCTTCCTTACCTTTCCCTGTGGATAATTTTTCACTGTTCCAGATTCTCTTAGGCAAAGCCTCATTCACCCATGACATCACCTGCTTCTCTCTCTTTTTTTTTTCTTTGACCCATAAGGGAAACGTAACATCACCTGCTTCTCTTGATGGCATCCCCATTGTCATTATGTGGCTGCCTCCCCACTAGACCATGAGTCCTCTCATGTCAGGGAAGAAGTCTTACTGTCTTTGTACCCCATAGCACCTATCACGGTGGCACACAGAATAGACCCCAAAATGGTTCTGTGGAAAGGAATTGGAAAAGAAGAGATACTCCTTCAGGAAGTTAATTCATTTCTTATCTATTTTTTGTAAACCCAAAGAGGAGCAATGAGAGATACTTGATGATTACTTTGGAAAATTTTGGAATAAAGCTCAGGCATTACCTGGCAAAGTTCTCAAAAGCCAATATTGGGCAATAGTAAGTACTATGAATGTACTGTGAGAAGCAAAAGTTAATTTTATGTGGGCTTTCTATTATAACCAGTGTAGTGGTTAAAAGAGTAGTTTTAGGGGTCAGAATACTTGGGTTGGGTCCGATAGCCTTGGACAAATTTAAATTCTCTGAATTTCAGTATTATTATTTATAAAATGGGCATAACATCTTTATTTCATGGGATTAGTTTTGGTTAAACAAGTTAATATATGTGAACTGTTTAGCTCAGTACATGGCACAAATGTCAGCTATTCTATTAACCGATAACATACGTTTGGCATTTGGTAGTCAAGAAGGTTTAAACAAAAGTATGTACTTGCTTTCAATCCAACAAAACTTTTACTGGGTACTCATTGTGTTGCGTAATAGACTGTGTAAAGGTGCTAAATTTAGGAAAGTGAGTGGTCCTGTCACTGAAGTCTCAAAGTACATCAGAGAAAACTAAAAGGGAAGCAAATAATTAAAATCTAGTGTCACACAGAGTCATAAACAAGTTGCTGTATCAGACAGATATTGAGTGTTAATTATGGCCAGTTGGTTGAGAGTGACCACTCTGGAATGCTATGTTGAGAAGGATTCTGAGGATAAGTCCAGTTTCACTGGAAAAGAGAGTTGTGATTAGTTAGTAACATCTGCCAGAGATGGAAGTGGAGATCTGTGGCTTAAGTGCCATACATCAACCATCAGCAAGTGACCTATTGGAAAAGGAGAAACAAGGAAGACATCCAAGAGGAGCAGACATCTGCACTCTACAGCATTCCATATCCTAGAGTTGAGCTTAAGAGTGTTAAAAGGTAAAGTGAGGCACAATAAAATTTTTAGAGTTGATTGGCACAAATAGTGATTCTTGAATCAGGCAGCTCCAAACCAGAAGTGGTTTGGAAGCTCCACTGAGGGAACTCAAGGGGGAGGCTTTTATAGGATGAACATAGAAATAAAAAAGAAAATACTTGATTGATTACAGTTATACAGTTGCCTTATTTAGTCTATTCCAACTAAAAACTGGAAAGTTCCTAGTTATATAAGTTTGTTGGCTGCTTCTGATGGTTGAGCTTGAGTTCTGTTTTTCTTTAGTATAGGCATTTACAAGAAATAGTTCAAGTTAAGTTTTGCTTATGTTTGCAAATCAGACAAAGTTGAGTCCTAACTGGCTTTATCTGCCCAGGGATTCTTCAGGTCTGGTCTCCATTTTAATTTACTTTAACAAGGTTAATATCAAAAAAGGAAACAGTTCTGGATTTAAATCTGGCTGTTTCTCCTTTGCTTTGTGCAAGTTACTAAGCATGCCTACGCCTCATTGGCCACCGAGGTGAAATTGGGGGTTATAATACATCCTTATTGTGTGGATTAAACGTGAAAACACCTAGCAAAGAACCCAGCCCTCAAAAGGTATTTAACAAATGATAATAATTATTGTTACAGTGATTATAAACTTCCTAAACTACCTCAGTACAATGAAATCTCAGCTTTGCTTTCTGCTTGCTCAAATGAAAGACTCAACCCCATTTGAACATACAGGGAAATGGTTAAATTTTTATCTCATTAAAAGCACAAGCCCCGTGGACAAGACACTGAGAGGAATGAATGAACTTGCCTTCTTCCTGGCTTGAAGGTTAGCAATGCAAACAATCCTCATTCCAAAAGATTCCCTGTTAAAATACATCTTGTCTTTTTAGCAGGTAAACTCTGTGAAAGTTTGGTAGATTCTCCATCTGCAGGACATGGGTCTGTAGTTTCTCAATCACACATTGTTCGTGCTTAGTAAGCACTAAGGATATAAGCAGCCCAAGAAAATAGGATGACTATTAAAATTATTTTGTTCCAGAAATAGGAGTTGTTAAAATTATTTTATCCCAGGAATTTTATGTAAAAACACAAAAATTCAAATATTTAATACTGGCATATTCCCTAACAAGCTTTTTCCTGCATGTAATCATTCTTAAACATCATGGGTAACAGAACAAACTCATAGAGTTGGCACAAATATCAACCACTGAGAAATAATTCATTTTATATGCCATGCAAATAAATCTATAGTACATAGTGGTTATATAGATATTGGGAGCTTACCAAGTTCTTGACTCTGCTGAGACCTTGAGCTGCATTAAATCATGATACTTGACCAAAATCCTTGGTCATAGGACTGTTATCTTCTAAAAGTTACAGATAATGAAGTTGAGGTTTAAATTAATTTCAATGATTTCAAGTGTCTGAATCCAAAGATGTTGTCCCTATACATGGGGTCCAGTACCCAGAAATGTGTATAAAGTTTTAATGTTTGTAAAAAATAGAAAACGTTTTAATGTTTGTTGTTTTAAGGACTCAACAATGTGTCTTTGTATAGATCTCACTATATCTGTTCTGTTAACTCAAACTTTTATGTATAAGGTTTTGTTAAAGTAGAGCACACCTAGAATTAATTGAAAATTATGAATATGAGAGTGTCTAACAAAATGATGACACATCATAAACACTTAATAAATGATTATTATAAGAATGAATCATTAATTGAAATAAAAACATTTTGTGCAGTACGAATTACTATGCAAATATCCACAGTATCATTTCCAATAACCCTGTTATTTTTTGATGTTCTTAACCACCAAATTATTTCACAACTCTTTCTGGAATTTAACTCGTCTTTATCAGTGCATTATCAGTTCTGTGTATGTGAGTACATACTGTGTCCTAAGTAATGACTGGCCCTCTAATGATTTTTTAGAGGTGTGGATCACTTCCTTTTTGGTTAAGTGGACAATACTTTGGGAAATTAGTTAACTCATATAAATGACCGTAATTCTTCTCAGCAATACACCCTTAATTACTTAATTTCAAAATCTATTGTCTACCCAATAAGGAAAGTTGGGGCTATTATAGTGAATATCAGCAATTCCACATAAAGAAAACCCACAACTGCTTCATCAAGTTAGATGCTTACAAAACTGCAGTCTGAAAACATGGAGGCAACAGACATTGCCTAATTAAACACTTATGTGACTGAGTCTATGATGTGGGTTAATACATGTTCAAACTTTTCACAAAGAAAAAGTTCATAGTTATTCTTAGTTCATTCCTGACTCAAAGACAAGCACTGAAATCTCTTTGTGCCTGTTCTCAATGTGAAAAGCAGTTCTGTTCCATTCTAAGTATGTGAATGGGAATATAACGGATATTTGGCACGGTCTGGGATTATGGTATTCTAATTAATCCAATCTAAAGTTTCTGTACGTGCTTGTATTTGTGGATAATCATGTGTCATAGAGGTTGAATGCAATACAACACTCTGAAAAACTGCTTCCTGAGGATTTTGGTTCTAGATAAGATGGAGAAAGAACACTCTACCCAGTTTCTCCTCCTGAATGTTAACAAAAACCTTGAACAACATGGATAGAGCTTCTCTCTGAGAACCTGGAAAAGTACGTAGTAGCAGGTGGATTGCAGAAGGAAACTAGAACTCTAAGTACAATTGTGACCCTGAGTTTCCTGGGTTTTTCCTCCCATGTCTCCTAGCCTGGGCTCAAAGGCACCATAAATCCCCACACAGAACATGGCCACAGAAAGAAAAAGTGCCAGGAGAAGCCCCTACTTCTGGTCAGAGAAGCAGGAAGCAGGGACACGAGGGGACACAGAGATTAGGGGCAATCCCCTATGTGTTTTCTTTTGCTTTTTATTCCTCTCCCACTCCAGCCCACAGGTAAGCCCCACTCCAGAAGCTGCACTCCTGGTCAGTGGCGGCAGTAGTGGAGTTCAGGTAGGCATCGTCTTTCCCCTCTACCTACTTGCCTGTTGCCCTGGAGATAGACCCAGTTGTTGGGGTTGGGGGGACTAAAGCCTTTGCTTTCTAGTAAAAGGACAAGAACAGTGGCTCCTAAGAGCCAGAGAGTGTCCAGTAGAAACAATATACTTTATCTACTCCAATATATCCAAAATATTATTACTTCAACATGTAATCGATATGAAAAAATATTAATGAGATGTTTTACTTTTTTTTCCTTAGGTATCAAGTGCTCAAAATCTTCTAGCTATATGTGGCTTTTGAGCACATGAAATGCAGCTAGTCCAAATTGAGATGTACTATAAATGTAAAATCCATACCAGATTTCAAAATATATTCTTAGAGTTAATTTCACTTATTTCTTTTCTTTTCTTTAATGTGACTACTAGGAAATTTAAAATGATGTGTCTGACACTATATTTTTGCTGGACAGCACTGCTACATACGCTAAATTTTCACTAATTACAAGACCTCAGAGAAAAGAAAGATTGATACATTCTAGAGTCCTCAAGGACAATATCATGGAGTTTGATGGAGGCCTTGAGAGTTGGTTAGAGTTGGAACAGGTAGTGGAACAGAGGCTGCTTTCCCAAAGGAGCGAGTAGGTCTTGTGGCTTGTGTGGGAAACCCAGGGGAGTGGAGGAGAGGGTGGATGCCTAAGGCTTCCAGAAAGGATCTACCAAAACCTGCTACCTAAAAACTTCTGAAGCAGGCTGAAGTCTTTTGAGTCTGGGAGGTCCCCCCTGGGGCAGGTGATTGATGCCAGAGGCATCCCTCTGCAAAGCTACAGGCCTGGGAGCCAAGTGACAAGCAGTGTCTGCAGTGCTAGGGGATGATCCCCACCTAAAGTAACGTTTGCTTGTTAGCATAACGCAGAGGCTCCTGAGATAAAATCTCTTGCTATAGCAGGAGCCTAACTTACCCGCATTCTCTCACTAGGAAACTATGTCCTTTTGGCTTGATGGAGGAAAAGCTGTTTTAGGTGACTGCCTTCCCCCCCCCCCAATTGTGCTATATTGAGTGTTAAAAATAATAACTCTGGCTCATATTTGTTAAGGGCTTATGATGTGCCTGGGACTCTACTGGGGGCTTTATGTGCATTATCTGATTTAATGCTCCTAGCAACCATATACTATAGGTATTATTATTAGTCCCATATATCATTGTCCACATTAGCAGGGCTAGTATAAAGCCACCAGTGGGTTAGTTTCTCAGCTGCTCCAGTCTTGATTATCCATGCTAAGTTTAAACAGCCAAACAGAAACAAAATCAGTCCCTTTTCCAGCCTGCTGGAATTAAACACCTGCATAGAGTTGCTACTTGATTCTCTGTGCACTTCACACTTGAGGATAAATATTGAGTTCAAACATATTATTTCATAAAGCCGAGCAAGGACATCTCTACCATTCCTCTCTTCAAGCAGATGAAGTCTTGTTCTATTACCAAGGAAGCTTCTTCAACATAGGACAAAGTTCTGATTATGCTACGCCTCTGTTTAGGAGCCCTCAGAGGCTTCACACTGAAGACTGTGGGCTCCGCTCCCACACTCTGAGCTCCTGCCCAGCCTCCAGGGATTTGGTAGTCTGGAAAAGTCTCATCCTCATAAGTTTTTCACAATGCAAGGCACAGAGCAGCCACTCAGCCAGTGCAGGTTAATTTGAATAGATGCAAGTCTCCCCCAACTCCAACCTCCCCTTACCTCGCCCATCACAAACAGAAAACTCCCACCTTCTTAAATCAAATCTCTTGAGTGTAGAGTAATAAAAGAAGATTGGAGGGTAGAGTAGGAAGAACACTCCAATAGTGAGTGTATTAGGGAGGCAAGAGACGAGTTTTAAACACGTGGTAAGGCACAGTCTGAAATCGTTAAGAGCCAAGGAAATGAAAGTGTGGAAACAGCCTCCAGAGGGAGAGGGCGTTCCAGGAAGGCTTCCTGGAAGGACTTGCATGTGAACTCCCTAACCTGGTGTTTTTCAAACTGTGGGTCTTGATCCTAGGGTCAGGAAATTATTTTAGTGAGTCATGATCAGAATTTTTTTTTTAATGAGACAATCAAATAGAATGGAGAGTATTAGAATATATTACTAGCTCACAGCATAAAATGTATTTCTTCCTAAGGCTTGTGACTCAAAAAGCTAGAAACACATTGCCCTATCTTTTGGCTTCTGAGAGATTGCTCTACTCCGGGGATTCTAAATTCGCCAGGCCCCATGGAAGATCATCTTATATTCCTCTGGGAGTGGAGACATGGTATGACTCTTCCATGTTCAAAAAATCACCCTTTATCCTTTTGCTGTGTCTATTCCTACTGGGGAGTGTTTCATTAATGAAGATAAGAGCTAACCAATATGGAGACCAGTACTAGGCAATTTATATACATGATCAACATTTAATCCTCACCTCATCTCCTTCTAACCTCTTAATCACCCTACAAGGCAGGTTTCATCACATCTACTGACTGCACTGATGAGAAAACTGAGGGTCAGCATGGAAGCCATTGCTAGTCACTTGCCAGGAAGTGACTGAGCTGAGATTTAAACCATCTCCCTTCTGACTGATGCTAGTGTAAAGTCCCCAGCGCTTACTAAGCTAAGTGTATAATTCAGCACTAAGGATTTGTAAATGTCATTAGAGTCACCCAGTAAGACTGAATAATCTTCTGTTTTCTGTCTTTGGAGATCTGTAAATCTCATGTTACTTCTTAGAAGAATGGAGCTATCAGATCTAGAGTGTTGGTTTCTCATCTCATTCCTTATCTCAGGTCCATCATCCACTTCTCATCACCTCGACTGCTCATCACACTGGTCCATGCCACCACCATCTCTCGCTAGACTACATATAATAGCCTCCCAACTGGTCTCTTTAGTCTCGTTTCTTCTCATCTTTTTGCAATGCAAATTCTATCAATCCACTGCTTATAATAATTCAATGGTTTCCCTTTGCTCTTACCATAAAGACCATATTTGTGAGAGTGGCTGCATGTCACCATGGTCTGACCCCCCTCTCCTTACAACCACATTTTGTACCATGCTCTTTGCTCTTTCAATCAAGCAGACCTTCTTTCAGTCCCTCTGACATGCTTGTTCCCTACTGCCACAGGGCCTTCACATATGCTGTTACTTCTGCCAGCAACACTCTCCCAACCAATCCTCTATTCCTGTCTTCTACATAACTTCTGCCCATTCATTAGATCTCTGTTGATTTTATCAGCTCCTGGTGGAAGAGTCTTGCAGACAAATAACTTATTACATGATCTCAGGGAAGCCTGAATCTTTGTTGCATAGCACTATTCACTGTATTTTACATTTATTGGTGTAATTCTTTGGTTGATGTCTGTCTCCCCTACTGGACTATGAGCTCCATAAGGGCAAGAATTAGGCATGTCTCTCTTTTGCCCCCAGGGCCTAGAATAATGTCCAGCTCATAGAAGAGAGAGTAAGACATTAATGTTCAACTGATTTGACCTTTTTAGCAGCAGGTGTGCTAAAAGCTCCATGTGCTCAGGTTTAGCCATAAGCCTCAAGTCAGAAGGAGGTAATCAAGGACAAATCTCTGAGGGATTAAAGAGTTAGGGTTAGTAGTAGGAAGAGCCTTCTGAGTATAAATGTTGATGTCTCAGAACCCTGGTATTTATGGTTTCTCCTTTTATTTGGTTTGGACACAAGACATTCCTCTGTCTCCTTTGGGTACTGTCATTTCCTTGTTTAGGAATTTAATTAAGTCTGCACCTAGCACACCTCAAACAGCCAGGGGGTGAGGGGCGTCTGGTTTATGGCTCTGAGGGAAATGTTAACTGTGCGCAGCTTAGTGTTGCCACAGGATTTACTATGTGTATAACTCCAAGGTGGATTTGCATGGGGCTCCGTTAGCTTAGTCCCAAATTTCAAGCTGTTCCCCTGGCAATGTATTTTCTAAGGGATCTAAGGATAGGATGTTAAAAAAAAAAAAACAGAGATAAGATTTCTACATGAACAAAGAAAGACATCTTTTCCAGGCAAGCCTCTTATCCCAGCAACCAATGGACTATGCTGAAGAAATACCATTAAAAATAATAGTAGAATTAATAACGACTATTGTTAACTATAGCCTTTATTGAGCTTTTAAAAATGTGCTAAGTGCTTTGCCTGCATTCTCTTATTTAATATTCAGAACCATCCTAGGAGGGATTTCATTTTTCCAAGGAGTAAACTAAAACTTAGTGAAGTCAAGCTCTTTCCTCAAGACCACACATGAAGCAACAGGTGGTAAAGGGATTTGAAACTAGGCGGATGATCTTCCTGTCTTACTGCTCTTGACCACTGTTTTATCTGCCCTCTTTTGGTCTTTAATCATTCCTTTAAAAAAATCTTTTATTTTTAGGCATTTATTATGTGTCAGGCTCTAAGGATTCAAAGGAAGATAACTTATAGATGGCTCCTTCCCTGCAGAAGTTTACCACCCAGTGGGGAACATACCAACATCATCCCCTTTCTTGCTGATATTCATTGAGCACTTACTGTGAACCAGGCGCTGCCTGTTAAGCCCTGTACCTGTTATATCTTACTCAAGCCTCAGAACTATTATCCCCAAGTAGGTGCTATTACCATACCCTTCTACAAGTAAAGTTACTTAACCAAGGGCCCACAAGCAGAAAGCAGCAGGCTGGGCTACAGCCTCAGGTTTATCCGACTTTGTCAAATGTCTATACTTTCCATCACAACACAAAATTACAGAAACGTGGAATATGCACAAAAAGAGGAAGCTCCAACATGCTTTGAGAGCACAGCGCAGGAGGAGCTTAACTCTGCCTGAAGAAGCAAAGAAGCCTTCCTGAGGACTTATAGATCTAGGGGAGAAAAAAATGTAGGTTTTGGGGGGTTGACTTTGCCCTCTGCCTTCCTACTTAAATTCACTCCACAGCAGGCAATAGGTGGGAGTGGAAGGAAATAAAAACCAATGGATAACCATTCCTAGAGGATGTATTTGTGTTCAATATATGGAATTTTCTGATAAGTAGTATAGACTAAGAGTAGAAGGGGCTGTTTGGGAAGTAGTGAGTTCTCCACCACTGGAGGTATAGAGAAGACTGAAGGTTATGCCAAGGATACATGAGGAGAGATTCAGGTACTGGATTGGCCATCGGATTAGATCAGGGGTACCCAATTTAGCTGTGCATCCAAATTGGTGGGTGATTTGGTTAACTAACAGTTCTTGGGCCTTCCTGCTAAACATTCTGGTTCAGCAGGTCAGGACAAGATCCCAGATATCTGCATTTTTAACAAGCTCTCTAGGTAATTCTAAAGGATCTGGTCATTATGAAGTCACACAGTCACAAGTGGGCTAGATGACCTTTAAAATCCTTTCCAACACTGAGGTTTTCTAAACCAGCATTTCCTAGTATGTGTTCCATAGAGCATTCAGCCTGTGAGAGGATTGACAAATTTTTCTTTGGAAAAAAAAAGTGAAGAATTTAGGCTTTGCAGGATATAGGTCTCTGTCACAACTTCTCACCTTACCATTGTAGTATGAAAGCAATCATGGATAATATATGAGTGAGTGTGGTTGTGTTCCAATAAAACTTTATTTACAAAAATAGGCAGTAGACAAGATTCAGCTCACAGACTAGTTTGCTGACCCCTGGCCTGTAAAAACTGGTATCATGTAAAAATAAGTTCATGAAAAGCTATGAACCATATTTCTTCATGAATAATTGAGGTACCTATTAGCTGTCTTAAAGGTCCTGAGAATTCCTGAGAAATAAAGAGATGTGTTTAATGTTGGTCAACACAGAATTTTCAAATTTATTTAACCACAGAACTCTCTTATTATGTAACACTCACTCACATCTCTTAGAACTGGTGTTCCAGAGAACACACTTTGGTAACCACGAATTCATATCTTCTAAATGGGCAGCATACAAAACCATTTGCATAGGCTGTCTCCTGAGAAGTTAGGAAGGAAAGTTCCCTAAAATACCTTCCTTACCTGGGTCACTGGTGCCTGACCTTAACCCATTAGAGGTGATGTCCTTGGCTTAGGGTGACATGTCCAGATGAAAATGAAAACACTCCTAGTGTAAATGCATTTGTCAGGTTCCTTTCTCAGAGGTGGTTTTGAATGCATGTGATGGAACAGAGGACATGGATTATTTGGATGTGGATAAAGAAAAGACATCTTGGAAAGGAAGAGCAGAAACGGAGTGAACAATAAGATTTATTAAGCACTTGCTGTGTGCCTACCACTGAGCTAAGGGCTTTATCTAGATCTTTGGCTCTCAACCAGGGGCTATTTTTCTTCCCAAAGGATATCTGGCAATGTCTGGCGACATTTCTGATTGTATGACTGGGGATCTAGTGGGTAGAGTCCAGGGATGCCACTCAACATCCTACAGAACACACAAATGCTGCTCCCCACTCTCAGCAAAGAATTATCCAGCCTCAAATGTCAATAGAGCCATTGCTGAGAAATCCTGATCTACATTATCTGATTTCTTCCAAGTAACAACCCTGTGGGGTAGGTGGCTTTATCAGTACAAATACAAAATGAAGAAACTAGGACAAAGATAAATTTAAGTATTTTTCCTCCAGGCTTCCCATAGTTCATGACAGCGTGGGACTACATTTTTTAAAACTCATATTCCATCACCCTTGGCAAAAGACAACTTTCACTCCCTTGGCCATCGATAGCCATGACTCTAAGAGGCCCTCTGCACAGCTTCTTCATGTCACCGTTCCCTCGTACTACCCCACCCCCTCTGATGTGCTGCTCCTAACACATGAGGGAACCAGCATCCAACTTTATCCATTTCTCCAAAATGCATCTCCAATGACTGCTAAAATACTCCTTATTTAAGCCTTGAAATCTACCTGGTGCCAGCTATTTATATTCAGTTAGGTGAGTGATGCCAAGCAAATGATTTTAACCTAAAGGTCTTGGTTTCACCCTCTGCAAATGGGAATGATAACATCGCCCTTCCTACCTCTATTCAGTTCCACTCAAACATAAGCCACAGGCTCAGTGTTATGCTTGGAGAGTTGGGGGGATCCAAAGAATGCAAAACCTCCCAGGGAGAGTGTGCTGAGGTGATGGGATCTTTAAAGAGGAGGCAAATTCCTCGTTTTTATAAGCCATCCCAGCTCCAGTTTTTCCAGCTGTCTATAAGAATGCTGCAGAGTTTGAGCATGAGCTAAGAGGGTCTGGACAGCATCACCAAAGGGCAGTCATCAGCCCTGGTATTCGGCCTGAGGATAGACGGGGCTGGAAGTACATGTGTGGCCGCACGTTAGAAAGCTAAAAGTTCCTACTAGAACTGTCTTTCCAAGAGGGCAATCGGGACGAATGTAACTGGGACTTGTTAGGAGACATCATCAGAGCCTGACTCGGCTCCCGGAACTCTGAGTTCTGTTAATTATGAAATGTGAAGCCCTACACGTTAGAAAGCTAAAAGTTCCTACTAGAACTGTCTTTCCAAGAGGGCAATCGGGACGAATGTAACTGGGACTTGTTAGGAGACAACATCAGAGCCTGACTCGGCTCCCGGAACTCTGAGTTCTGTTAATTATGAAATGTGAAGCCCTTGTACTTTATTTTTATCATGGCTAAATTGAGCAATCAATTTCAGACAGTCCTTGAATAAGGAGGTTGTTTCTGGGAAGACGATACCCTATGAGTTATCATTAAGCACTGAAACCAATACTCAGAAAATAAAAGCAACCTAAGGGCAGGAACATTTAAAATGGGGCGTCATAGTGGTGAGACCTGGTATGGCAGAGTCACGAAGCTCCTGGCCATGAAAGACTTGTCTTCCCCACACCCTCTCTAACCTTCTGCCCTTTTTGAGATGTCAGTTCTTTTGTTCTCTTTCCATCTATACTGACTCTGGTTGTTCAATTATTTCATAGTGAGAGAAGATACTCCTGGAATTGGAAATTCAGAAAGAGAACCCATGATCATGGGGAGACTTTCTTTTTAGAACCTCAGATCCTCATGGAAATGAGTGATTGCTGAGCACTGTGCTCACAAATACCAGGAATTAAATAGTTAAAAAAAAAAAAAAGCATGACCCATAAATGGCGACTCTCCCTCTTCCCAACCACCAACCATTAACAAAATAATGAAATAAATATTGTGCAATATCATCCTGAATGGGGAAAAACTGAAAGCTTTTCCTTTAAGAACAGGAACCAGACAAGGATGCCCACTCTCACCACTCCTATTCAACACAGTATTGGAAGTATTAGCCAGAGCAATCAGAA